>NC_043997.1:27963345-28128345 GCF_902150065.1 Myripristis murdjan
TAAAGTGGCATGTCGTAGCAGTTGTACAGTTTATTGACCGTGAGCTGTCAACTCACACTAATCAATATGAACAAGCTGCTGTTAGGAATACTGAAGCAGGAAGTCAGGGACATGACTGAGCTGCACCAGCCATGCACAACATATGGCCCAGGGCCCAGATGTGGCTTGATGACCAATAAAATCTGGCCCATGACATGATCACTAACTAATTTATTTATCTATCTAGCAGTATGCCTTCCTACATCTCGCATTACTGGCAAAACAGCGCCCTCGTGCACTGAAAAAGCAATATCTCAACCATAGTTCCACATATATTTTGATTGGTTGAGTGACATTAACAGTATGTTGCCATTGATTCAAACTGAGTGCACTCCATTTGGATGTGCTAGTGTTTTTTCCAATCCTAATCAGCTGAACAAACTCTGGTAACAGTAATGTTTATGAAGCAGTCCCTACAAAACCTTTGTCTATACTAAATTTTGAGAAATAATTCTATAATATTGTCAGGTTTCAGTTTATATCAATGCCAAATTAACATATCTTTGGGGTTTTAAACACACACTTTGTGGCCTTTTCGAATCTCAAACTTCTACTGACCTCCTTTGTAAATTAGTAGAGCACCCCGGCTCTGAACCAAAGTTATTATAGTTTTGCATTTTCATTTGTTTTTATTTTTATTTCATTTTGACTTTTTGTTTTCAATTTCATTTTAGTTTTTCTTAGTTTCAGTGTTAGTCTTAGTGTTTTTTTGTAAGATGGGCTATTGTCAGTGGTGAAATTCAAAAAGGTCAGAAAAGTACTGTGTGAAAAACTATTGCAAATTCATACCATTTAAAAAAAATGTATATAGTAAGAACAGATGAACGACCAAATAAACTGACAGTGATGAAAGCTAAAGATAATTTTCATTTATTTCAGTTAGTTTTGTAAAAACACAACACAGTTTCATGTAGTTATCTTTTTTTTTTTTTTGCTTATTTTTCATTTTTTCTTCAGTTAATGAAAGTGTTTGCTCATGCGGAGTTTTCATTATTTTGTTAGTTTTCGACCTTGACCTTGGTTTGAACACACTGGACATCACACACTGAAAGACCAGCATCCTCTTGAAACACACATTTAACAAGCAGCTGGATTTTACATTTGAGGATCACACACTTGATGAGCAGGTAGGTGTGAGGATTGACGCTGAGTAATACAGGAAGTGGAGAGGTTATCAGATCTTTCTGGATGTTGACAACAGAAAAAATACAGTTGTAAACAGAAATTCGAGCGAATCGTAACTGTATGCAAGGGCGGATATTGCAATTTCTTGTTGGGGGGGGGCGGAGACAAGAGACAGAAAAATTTCCCTTCAGCAATTCTTGGGGGCGACACCAAAAGTGATGGCCAAAGCAGCCCCCATTTGCCACATTACTACTACTACTGCGTGCTCCGCATGCTAATCTGTTTTTTCCGGGTTGAGTGAATTTCCTTGGAAACCGTCATGATCACTGTATACAAGATAATTGATGAGGGTCCTACCGACATGTTCAAACGTTTACAGAACTGAATCGAGAGCAGTGTTTTTTCTCAGTGTGAGAGTTGGGCTGGAAACAGGAAGAGCAGTGGACCAAACCACTGTGTAGCATGACAGGAGGGGGCATCAGTCTTTCTAAACTTAAAACACATTGTTTTCCGTCTGTAATTAATACAAGCGCTTCCAAAATATCTTGCATGATTTACAATTATATACTTTTGTTTCCAATGATTTGGGGGGGTGGAGGGGTGGTGGTGTAATTATCCCTTTTCCCAGGATTGGGGGGGACACGTCCGCCCCTGCAGGATTTCTGCCTATGAGTGCATTACAGAGATTTGGTAGTCCTGGGTGGTGAGGAAAGGGAAGGCTGTTATTAATAATGCATCACATCCTCTGTGTAGCCAGTTTGAGCTGTTTCCACTAGGCCAATGGTTTTAGGTTTCGGAGATCAGCTTTCAGGTTCGCAGATCATTTGTGCCGTTGGATTGGTGAACACATTGTTATGTGAAGTTGCTGATACGCTGCTGCTGTTGTGTGTGTGCATGTTGAACTCTATGTTGCCCTTGGACGCTGCACTCGGTTGCGTTTTGGCAGCTCGCCGATCGTCTCACTCTCAACTTCTCAATCAACACTATCACCCATGTGCTCCTGGTCATCAGTTTGGAAAAGGGATTTTTGTCAAGTGATGTTGAACCTTCTCTCAGTTGATTAAAGTAGCTTTTTAAAACAATTTTATGCTTCTGGTTAGTCCTTGTTATTCCTGATATGGCAATGAGACCGCTCTCCTTTTATTTATCAAACCATATCAGAGTCCATGAGGGCAAAACATTGTTTACCAGTTTTCTTTTCTTTCTTTCTTTCTTTCTTTCTTTCTTTCTTATTTATAATAATTATAAATGGAATTGTATATTTTTTTGCTAATTGTCTAGTAGGGCTTTTGTCATTTTAAGGTTTTAGTCAGGTAAAGGTTGGGTTGGGCTTAAAAATTTGAAACATGAGCTCCGACTTGTTTGACACAAATTTTGGCTGTACTTGCCCTAAAAGTCATGCTGCCTTTCCTTGCAGAAGCAGATTTTTCTCTCACATTGACACACACACACACTCACACACACACACACACACACACACACACACACACACACACACACACACACACAACCAGAATAACAGATCAAACCTCTCTTTGCATTTACCAAAATGAAGGCACACAGAAAAGTCCAAACCAGAGAATGTGTCAGAAGATAAAAAAGAACAGCAGCGGACAGAGAATAGATGAAATAATGAGGTGATGAAGAGAAAGGAGTGAAAAATGAGGGGAAGGATGAGAAGACTCTGAACCAGAAGAATAATGAGCTTTCATTAGCGAGCATTAATTGATTTTTTTAACCTCATGTCGCCATTTTAATGCCATCCTCTGCTACTGGGGTGGGGGGATGGGGATGGCGGGTGGTAAAAGGAGGAATCTGGCTGTGGAAGAGCATGTTAAATATTAATTACACTTTAATAGAACAACATGTCAGATTCTCACAGACAAGGGGAGGAAAAAGCTGCTTTGTCAACACAGTGCGGTTTCTGACAAACTGTATGCATAGTTCATTTAGCAACACGCCTCGTCTTCAGTGGAACATTCTGTGTTCCTGTGGAATCACATTTGTGCCCAAAAGATCAAACAAAACTTCTTCAATATCAAGTAAAAACACAAATTTGAGAGAGAAAAAAAAACCCCACCAGAGCAAAAAAAAAAAAAAAAAAAAAGTCATCTCAAAAGTAAAACTTTTCACTTGCAAACAAATAATTTGTGTAATCTTACAAATGAGTGTCCTTTTCTGTTTTTGGTCATGTATCCTTTATGTGACAGCTCCCCCTGCTTCTTCCTCACTGATCACACTTTGGCCTTCCCTGTGGGCTCTCTCCTCTGCACTGTCTCAGTTTTTGTTTGCCGTTCTGGCACAAACGTCTCGCATGTGCAGGTTTTTTCAGGGGTGCATCCCCATTGGCTGCTGCGCTTTTGAGTGACAGCTTAGTGTCCCAGACATTGTTCAGTGCAGCAAGCGCGAGTTTCTCTTTTGGTGGACTGGACAAGCTAAACAGTGGCACTGAGCATTCACTACCGATCTTCACTGGATTCTTAAGAGATGAATAAAGTGTGGGAAGGTGTGTTCTATTGTGTTAAGTTACTAGTAAAGCTGAGCCTCTGGAAACTGAAATATGACGTCATTTTAGGATGAAGGCGTAGACAAGACTAAAATACCCTTTAATATCCTAACTTAAGTTTGAATACTCCATATGTCTTAATCTGAATAACACTGCCTCTGACTATAAACTTATTTGGTTTAAGGCACATATGTTGATCCATGTGCCATGGAGGGCCGAGAGGCTGCAGGTTTTCATCCCAACCAAAAACTCCACCAGGTGATTTCACTGATGACCTCACCTTCAAGCAGAGAGGAGGGACTAATCAGTGAAATCTCCTGGTGGAGCTTTTGGTTTGACTGTTCTGCAGCCTCTTGGCCAAGTGGCCACTGGTTTAAGGTAATAAGAAAATGCAGTTTACATGGATATTTCTTATTTCTTATTTTAATAACTGTTTTAAGATCTGAATATTGCAGCCCATGTAAACTTAGTCAGTCAGCTGCTGTGAAGGGAGAAGTTAGTGTGACTGCACACACACACACACACACACACACACACACACACACACACACACACACAGAGCCTGCCAGCTGTGTTTCTGCACAGACTTGGCAGTCTGCATCATCAGTAACACTTTGCTGGTCACACAGCTCTTCATAAAGTCTTATTGCAGTGTTATTTATGAGCACGGCGCTTTTTTTTTTTTTTTACACACATCAGAACAATGAGCCTTTCAATAACACAGCACAGATAATTACCATAAACAATGGCCATTATCTCGTTAATGACGCTGTTAAGCTGTGCGCGCTGGGACCATCGCATGAGATGATGAGGAGAAGTCAGGGGGCCAGAAGAGAGGAGCTTTCTGCCTTGTTTATGATTCGGGGTTTTTATTTGCTGTTTGCAAAGGAAAAGATCTAAAAAAAAAAAAAACAAAAAAAAAAAACATAATTTTTATTGACACTTTGGACAACATCAATGGGTGAATTGGGTTGAAGGGAGGGAGGAGGCAGTGTCGATTTCTTACAACTGGAGGCTGAATGAGAAGGGCACTGAGTTGAGGAGGGGAGAGTGATGTCGTCCAATTGCTGGGAGATTGGAGGGGAAGCAGCTTGTGGCATGAACCCAAAAATACAGAAGGGTGCTTGAGGACCATCCAGAAGAGCCACTAACAAACTCTGACATGGCTTTTAGGCTGTTTTGACATGCAGATGGATTAAATCAACAATTTCAAACTCTGGCTTGGTTTCCCTCGTGGTTGGAGTCTTTGCTTTTTCTGAAACAAGAACACGATCCGACTGTGATCCCCAACCATCGTCAGCACTGAACATTAATCAGACAAAAAGAAAGTCTTTCCCTGCACCTAATTTCTGATCAGGGAAGGGACTGATTTCTCCCGTAAGGCTTTTGATGCTAAATTACAGTTTGCTTGTATTTTTTTCCATGCAAAACATAATTAAACCAATCAAAGACAGCCGCTTCAAAGCAAAGCAGATGGACTCTAGGTTTGAGAACAGCCTCAAAATTTGGAGCAGACATGTTTTCAGTGGACAGCCTACTGTCACAATGATTTGGGAGGGGATCATCATCACATCATTCCAGCCAACCCCTCTGCACACCTGAGAGGTGGCCTGGCAGCAATGTAACCCAACAAAACCTGTTCACTGATGATGCACAGAGAAGATGAGCAGGGCCTGGGAGGGAGGGAGGGGATCTGATTGACAGACTGCTGTGGAGAGGGCAGGAGGAAGAGAGCCAGGAGCTGATGCAGGATGGGCTGAAGACAGAGGTCTGAAAGCGGCATCACTTGAGCCCCTGGCCTCCAGCTCACCAGGAGCTCAACTGGCCAGCAGGCCAACCAAACAGCTGCCAGGAGAAAACAACACTTAAATGTCTGAATTTCAGCAGGTAGTAGTCAGTATGTTACTTCAGTAGCTTTACATTTGGAAAGTGTTCTCATTATCCCCTAAATTTGATTCTGGAAAAGCCTTTAAAGCATTCATACCATTTTAGGATATTTACGGATAGTTGACCCATTTTGAAATTTTTTTTATTACTGTTATTGTTATTACTCTCATTGTTATTATTGTCAGATACTACTATGTATCTAGATAGATAGATAGATAGATATAGATATGCCAACTGTGCAGAACACAACACTATTATAAGCAGTAATTTAATCAAATCTATGGTGTGTGTGCATCTGGTAGTTCTAAGTGCTTCTCAGTTTCAGACAGCAACACTTGTAAAATTGTGATCTTTCTAATAATAAAACATCTCAATGCAAATTTGATCAAAATGTTCCATTAGAGTCTGTTCAGCTGAAGGATCTTCCTACAGACATCCAGTGTTTTCATCTGGATGAGATCAGACTGATCTATCTGTCTGTCACCAGATGGAGGCTCACCCTTCACATGCCGTGAAGGACATTTTTGATTTGGGAGGAAAGGTCGAGATATGGATTGGACGTTGAATAATGGAGTGAGAGGCTGAGGATCCTCTGCCCTGCCAGAGAAACACAACAAATTACTGAGTGAGGAAAAAAAAAATTCCTCACAGAGGTGTGAGAAGAGGCTGCTGCTGTGCAGCGTATGAAGGCTTTAATAGAGGCACCCCACAACCCCACCCCACCCCGGTTCCCCACCAGCCCCTGAGGCTGCACTTGTCACTCTCCTTGACTCTCACTCTGTCTCTCTCTCTCTCTCTCTCTCTCACACACACACACACACATTAGATTTGACTGTTGCCGGAGGTGAGAGAGTGAAAGGAAGAACATCCAGCCAGGGTCAGTCACCACTGGCGATCTCAATAAAACATGAAACACACATATGGCCTCCATTCAAGATGGCCGCCTGGACTCGCTGCCAGAACCCTCCTACCCCCTTCTTCCCCTCCCTAACATGCACACATACACACACACACACATATGGGTGAGGTGGTGCTGGTGGGGGGCGATGTAAGGTCTGGGCAGAAAGCCTGGAGAATCTAACACGGCCAAGCAAGCCAAACACTGACTACATACAGACTCTGATTCCCAGGAGGCCTTGCCCCCGCCCTCCCCTTGTCGAGGAAGTGTCTGGTTGTCACCATCACCATAGCTACCATCCACACCAGCAATACAACACCAACAATACCTCCGTCCAACAAAGCCGGGGTGTCCCGTGTGTAAAATTGTCACTCAAACACCATCAGCTGTGTAAACAGACAGTGGGAAATAAGAATTGCCTCTGACAGTAGATTTGATTCTAATTGACTCGTGAACCATCTTTTTTTCTTGCCCATACAGTCCAATCGACTCATGATTCCTGCTTATGTTCATTCACTCCCCGGCCAAATGAAAGCACAGACTCACAGAGGCTGAGAAGTCTGAAAGCCACTATTCACTTTATCTACACTACAATACAACACATCGCAAAGCACTTGGGATAATCATACTATTTCATACTACTTTTTTTTAATGATGTTTCATTAAAAAAATGCTGCTGACTGTCTGAAACATGTCACTGAATATTTTTCTGTATTTTCTTCATCAGTTTTGTGATTCCTTTTGTTCTAAAACCTCTGAAATAGAAATAAAAATGGACATCCACAATACTATATACATCCCTTCAAACAGTTTGACTTTGAATACATGTTGATAATGTCTAACACTGCTGAGAATCTATCCAGGCTCAGTCTTGCACCTGAATTAATGATGTAACATTGTGACAGTCGTCCACATCTCCAGCCTGCATTCTCCTGTCACACGGCTGTTTTCTGCTCCGTACGCTTCACAACGCCTCTGCCGTTAGATTCATTTTTACAAGGCTGTGATGACATATAATTCATTTTTTGTGCTTGCTTGTCGATGCCAAGTGTGTGTGTGTGTGTGTGTGTGTGTGTGTGTGTGTGTGTGTTAGAGAGAGAGAGAGAGAACTAGAGAGCAGGTTCAAGGCCAGGCTGAGCCTCAGGTGTTATTACTAAAAGATGGAGGTCAGTGAAGTTCAGGTGTTGCTGTTTTTCCATTGCCTGTGTGTATGTGCATGTGTGTGTGTGTGTGTGTGTCTAGTAAGTGCGCTCAAAGTGTGAAACCGCCTCGATGACACACACCTCACTTAGTGTTACATCCAAAAGAGAGAGAGAGGGGGAGAGACAGAAAGAATGGGGCTAGTGAGCTTCAGACAGACTGACTCCTGTCAGGTTGATTCAGGTGAGTTGCTTTTTGGATTTTGTCACTGGCGTGCTGGACTACAGATGGGATTGCTGGTGATGGGCGTGGCTGCTGACTGGCAGGTGTTATATCCAGGGTATGTTTCTAGGCAGCATGTACGTGGTGGTGGTGCACAAAAGTCTTATGTGAACAAGACTTTTAATTGTCTCATCAGAGAGATCTGGACTATATCATGAAATTCCGCTCATCTCAGAACGCATGTTTATATGGTTTTTGAACATGCAACATACTTACTGGGAATTATAGGCCCAAACATGTGGACCTTGATTGTAGCGCTGTCTGTTGGGGGACGTGCGGTACATGCACCACTTTGAACCTCTTCTTAAACTTTCCTCTGTATAGCTCTATAACTGTAGCCAACATGAGGCTGCCTGCTACAGCCTCATGTCATCTGGGGTTGCCAGCAAGGCGGCAGGGTTCAAACTTGAAAAGGTTAAAGGTTTTTCTAGTGTAAGCGCCATCTAGTGGCCATCTGCTGACAAATTTCTCTCACATCCTCAGGAGGGTATAGGAAACAACTCCCCTAAGTTTTGTGTTGACTGGACGAGATTGTTTTTTCGTTTTTTTGTTTGTTTGTTTGTTTTTTAAGAAAATAGGCAATTTTTGTTTTATAGCCACCCATTGGCTGATTGGCGCCAAATTTTGTATGGACCTACAGCGGATTAGCGGAACAAAGGCATCCGAGGTTTGTATTAGAGAGACTAATTGTTGCCAAGATAAAGCACTTCTGTTTTGTGTGTAATGGGAAAGAGGTTTAATATTTGTAACTTTTGCATGTTTTGTTTACCAAACGTTACCAAAGGAATTTGGGCTTTTGTCCTGACTCATATCCAGTGAATCTGGATCAAGTGACCTGGGTCAAGTGACATTTGGAAAATAGTACTTTTTATTTCAATTCTGCTCACAGTAAAATACAACTTCGTTGCACCAGAGAAGAAATTTGTCAATCACACTAAACCAAAATAAAGCCCCAGAAAGTTATCTAAAGAACATTTTTCAAAATAGCCAGTTGGTGGTGATTCCATGATGGGTCTTCACGGAACTTTTAAGTAACCATTTTAGAGCCATTATTCTCCTGTGTGTACCCTTTATTATTATTTACATTGTCTTCTCTTTGCTGTATGTGACAACAGTTTCCGCACAGAAATCACTACAGCGTCATCTCATATTTTCAAAGACTTTTTTTTTTGCTATTTGGTCCTGGTCTGAAACCTGTCTCATTATTACAGCCTCTTCTCTTCTATCCATGCTATTCTGTGCCTGTTTTGTCTTGCCATGTGTACGTGTGTGCGCGTGTGTGTGTGTGTGTACTGTTGGCCTGTTGGCGTACACAGAAACACCACAGACTTTTGAGCAAACTCCATTATTTTGGTTTCAGCCACTCCTCTACATGGCTGTGATCTGTGATTGGAAGCGTGTATCTTTTGGTTTTCGTCTGCAAACAGGAAGCCTTTCAGGGAAACAAACCCCCCGATGTACAGCCCCGACAGCAAGGCAGGATTGCATAATGCTCGCTTGGCGGCCAGCGGGGACATTTGGCTGCAATCTGCCTCCTCTTTAGCCCTGAGAAAAAAGAGAAATCAGTGAGGATTTTCGGCTAATCCTCTTAGTGCAATGCTTTCTCTCCCCCTGCCGACTGGAAGACGAATGTGAGCTCAGGCGATGCTTTAACGATTGGACCCCCGACCAAGCTAGCCCTCTTCCCCTTCCCCCCAGTGTAGTTTAATTGTGAAATGGATAGCGGCGGCTTCCCAGTGACTCGTTGGCAGAGAAGCTTTTTCCTGCAGCTTGACAGGTGATAGATCTGCCAGAGCTGCAGGCCAAATAGAGAGAGACAGAGATTTGCTAAACTGACTCTTGGAGTTCACAGAAACTCATCTAATTATGCATGCAGAACAGAACTTGGTCTTTTCCCATGACATAGTCTTATTCAACAAAGAGTAGTAAATCACTGGAAACACCTTAATTCATCTTCACCAAACAGAACCAAATATTTCCCCGAAACTTGCTCAGATTTTATCAAATGTGATGCAAATTATCAAAGAGCAACTGGCTTTCCACAGGAAGTGACCCATTTTGAAAAATTACTCACACGACAGTGAAATCCCAACATCACAAACTGGAATTCTGAAATCACACAAAGTGAAATTACAGTTAAATAAACTGAATGGTTACCAAATTTTAAACAGAAAATTTGAATTAGCAAAATACCTTGAAAAAATGTATTACACCGGTCAGAATACCTTGACTGTATGAGAAACTGAGAAGCAGAGGCACTCCAAATTCTGGTTGCCAGGACGATCTGTGAACACTGTGACCTCCAGCAACCTACTGATACTGAAATGCACTTTCTGTTTTGTTGCCTCAAGTTTTATACTATTTGTAATATTTTTTCCCCCCAGTTTGAATTATTAATCCCCAACTTCTGCCTCCTCTCAGACACTGACAAAATCCTATCTGTTCCTGGAGAAGAGGAAAATGTATCAGATCAGCCATATTAGAATGTCAAAAGAGTGTAAAAGTGAGCGCTTCTCTATTGTTTCCACTCACTTCATTTGTTTGTACCTATGAAATAACCTCTAGTGAAAATTTGTGTATTTTGGCTCCCATACAATTGAAATACCTCTCCATTACTAAACAGCAAGGAAAGAAAAAAAAAATAGCTAGAATCAGAATGTTGATTCTATCATATCCTAATCACCGATACAGCAGCTTAAAATTAAAAACAAAAGTATACAGAATACAGAAAACATACCTGACACAGGCTAAAAGACAGATGGTCGAGTGAATAATAGTATATTTCATCTCCTACACAACTGCAGTAACTGAAAATAAATTGGGGAATATTAGTTCAACTCATGAATTTCAACTAACACCTTCAATATGTAACTCCATATGTAGCTCAGAACAGGCACATTGTGATGCAGGCGGTAACAACAAATGGAAAAAGATGGAACTCAGTAGAGGGCGTACCTCCACCAACGCTGTGCAGCTCTCTTACACATAATATAGTCGACCAAATTCAAATTTTGTCAATTGTACCTTTTCTTGTTTGCTTTTTTGTTAAGTGAATTAAAACATTAAACAGTTTTGCCATGCTACATGAATCTGCTTAGAAGTTCTGCATCTTTTAGTGCTAGGCCACACCCACTGCCTCGCCCCATTTTGGCCAATGGGACGAGCACTCATGAAAAGTCTGTCATTCTGTGGCTCATCAGCGGCCTTTTGACACAATCTTGCTGTGTTATTAAAATCCAATTTTTTTATGTTATGTGAATCAGTTTGGTAGTTTAATGTCTTTTTGTGATCGGTGATGCCCACCACCACACCCACTTTTGACCAATCAGCGTGAAAAGTTAATCAGTTTTCCTCGCTAACTACTTGACTAACCTTTCCACAAAATTGTATGCAAATCTATCTGTAACTTTTTGAGGTATCCTGCTAACAAACAGATGGAAGGGGGTGAAAACATAACCCCCGTCCAAGTGTGTTGGCAGAGGTAATTAAATAACTTCTACAACAATTAAATGACTCTGTTACACTGCCTCTTGTTCCGTATGTTTTTTCTCTGTCTTTTTGCTATCTCGATGTCAGTCCTTTTTATCAGGAAAAGTACGGCCAAAGTAGTAGAAGAAATGTTAGGCCAAAATGCTTGTATGTGACCTAATTTGAAAGGCAACATTCTCTGAAAATTTAATATGGGGCTAAAACAAAATTTACATTAAATCAGCTCAAGCATGGAGGGTTCTTCATTAAGTCATATTTGAATAACAATAACTAGATCATGCTTAGTGTTAGAATTATGAAAATCACCTCATACCTCTTACATTATGTCTGCTCAATTGATGAAAATTGTATGACAGAAGTGAGTTATTACCTTGTAATGTCACTGGCATCCCCCAACCTTAACCTTAACCCTAACCTGGTGCACCACCGATCCTGTGGATTTTAAGAGCATAACATTTTCCTCTCTTGACTTCATCTAGAAGATTATGGCCTTTTCAGTGCATCAGCTGTCATCATGACTCGACTCACACACACCGAACCTGTGGTGTAGTGGGAGGCCATGACAAGAGAGAGAGCTAGAGAAATTCTGACGTAATGTAATGAAAGAGAAGATTCTGCCACTTGTGTATGATGTTGGATTGATGTACTGTTTCAGGAGTTTGCCTGTATCTCACACTAGAGTGTGGATACCCGAGCTGAGCCCGTCACGATCCATCAGGACCTGTCAGGACACACTGGGTCGGGCCGGGTTTGGACAAAAATTAGAGATTATGTTCAGGTTCAGGTCAGGTTTGATCAAGTATTATTATTTTAGTGAAACTTTAGTGAAATGATGGAACTACTGTCTATTCTGGGCAATTTCTGTATAGTACTGGAAATTACGTGATGACACTGAAAGCAACATGTAGGCTAGTTCACGGGGTACATGTAACCTAACCATGGAGGACAAGCGGAATCCCAGGTCAGGTTCGGACACAAAAAAAGAATGTCTGTCGTCTGTCTCATGCACCCTCACACACTGGGGTTTGACTGGAATGGGATTTGAAGGAGGAGACTGGTGTTTTTGGATTGAAGCTGTTGATTGGTGTACAGGCCATATATGTTGGCCAACAGAGTTTAATTTAAATTTGAAGTGCATTCAGTGTGTGTGCTGCAGATCCAACAAGTGTTGGCGTCCAGGGAAAGTTGTTATCTGCCTAATGACTTGAGTCAGCTGGCTACTCTCCAGCATGGGCTTAACGTTTGAAACCCAAGAGCCTGTGGGCGCCTTTTATTTTGAAAGGATTTATTTCAGCTTCTGAACCAAATTCACCTTCCTTTTTTCATTCATTCATTCATTCATTTTTACTTTGTTATTTTTTAGGGATCATTTTCAAGTAATTTTCTACAAATTTCCCTGTAATGCTTTTGCTATTTTCATTTATTATTCATTTATTTATTTATTTATTCTAATTTTCTGGTCATTGTTTGCTAATTTGTCTATGGCCATTTTCCCCCGTGTTCTTGAAAGAAATCAACTGAATTTGGTCTGAATTTATTTCAAAGGCTTAATGCTTTGAAACCCAGAAGCCTGTGGGTGTTTTTTTTTATTTTGAATGGCTTTATTTCACCTTCTGAACCGAAGTCACCTTTCCTTTCATTCATTCATTCATTTGTATTTACTTTTTAAAATTGTGGGATCATTTTCAGGTCATTTTCTGCATTTTTTTCTTGTTATGTTTTAGCAATTTTTATTTATTTATTTATTTAATTAATTATTTTAACTAATTTTGTGGTCATTTTCTGATGATTGGCTTATCGCCTTTTTTCCTATGTTCTTGAAAGAAATCAAGTGAATTTGTTTGAATTTGTTTCAAAGGCTTAACTTTTTGAAAACCAGAAGACTGTGGGCGGGTAAAAATAAAAGGATGGTTAAAGGGGCTTCTGAGTTAAGGGCTTGATTGATCAATTCTACAATAAATCCTGTGTGTGATCAAAGTGCATCACACACAGCTAAGCCGTCAGTGTTAATCTCACTGACAGTGCAGTTTCTGCTCCATGGCAGTGTTTCCAGCAGAGTCTATTTCACACTTTAGTTTTGAACTGTGGCCTGGAGTCATTTCAGCTGGAAGTGGACAGTCCAATCCAATCCAATCAGTAATCAGCTCCTAATGATCGTCACTGAAACATCACCACCTTCTAACACTGGCAAAACCTGCTGTTTTCCATCATGTTGGACACTGAAAGGCCAATGTCTGATTTTCAATAAGAGGCCAGTGCCTTACTCTCAGACGCTCACTGCTGTTCATGTCAGCCGTCATTCTTCAAGGGTTTTCCAGCTGAAACGAGTTATTGCGCTGGCACAAATGACAGAGAAAGAAATTAATTATGACAGTGTCTCTGTGTGTTTGTTATTGCCTCTGGCATTAATAAACCCTGTTGTCTCTTCTATAACTGCTCACAGTTGTATTAAATCTGCCTCAGCCTGGTCTGACAACACTGTTTCAGGCTGCTGGCCCTCTCTCTCTCTGTCACTCACTGTTGTAACACCATGCAGCTCATTGAGCTGGGGGCAAACTATTTAACTGGAAGTGATTTAAGGGACACTGATGCCAGTTAAAGTTAACTAAGATAAACATAAATAAACTGACAAGTATTATTATCATCATTTTTTTGTTTTTTGCCCTAGGGCAAACCTATGCACACATACACACACACACACACACACACACACACACACAGAGAGAGAGAGAGAGAGAGAGAGAGAGAGAGAGAGCATTGCCGCAGTGGCGTGTGTGCGTGTGTGTGTGTGTGTGTATGCAAGCTGCAGCAGCTGCTGCCCTGTAACTAGTCTCAGAGCTCCGGCTTCACTCCAAAATCCAAGCACAAGAGATTGTAGCATCACATAAACTATTATTAATACTATTTACTAGTATAATTGTATATGATATACTAATAATGCAGTAGTAGTATACAATATAATAGTTATACTTTTTCTATCACTATTAATAGGGCTCGAGCACAGAGTGGCATTAAGGCCCTAATTGTATTTATTGTAATATTAATATTAGTCTTACTGAACTTTATTTTTCTAAATATGAGCTGCTGTTCTTTTTTTTCACCCACTGCATACATAGTTTAAAATCATATATTTAAACACATTTTGTTTGTTTCGTCTGTTTGTATTTGCTGTCTCCTAGTACTATTTGCTGCTATACAACTTAATTCACCCAAATCAGTGAATAAAGTTTCATTTTATCATATCAAATCTTACTCTGTCATCCCTTTAGCGTCTTACGGAATACAACTACCATTGATAATAGTTACAAATGCATTAGTAACGACTTTGTGTATGTATGATCAAGCAGGAATGCTGTTGCTAATGCAGGTTAAGAGCAAAATTTCCTGTTTTACCTTAAAATATAGAAAATGTTTTGAGCTGAACATGATGCAAAACAACATAATCTCACTGTTAAAGTGCACTAAGCCGTGACAATCCCCCTTTCATTTCAGGTCAGAACATGTGTCAAGTCCAGAGGTCAAGTCTGAGTGTGTGTGTGTGTGTGCTGTCCTCCTACAGCACATCTGCAGTCTATTAGCCTTCAGCGCTACACCTTGGCCTATAAATCTGTGCTTTGTTAATATTCTGCAGTTTGTTTGGCCTTGGATGGAGGAGCAGTCTTGACCTCCAAGCCTCGCCTTGCTTTCACTCTGATGACTGGATAACAGAAAGAGAGAGGGGAGGAAAGGATGAAGTGGAAGATGATGAAAGAATATAGAGGATCCGATAAAATAAAATCCCAGGATGATAAAGCAGTGAGAGCCAGTGCAGCAGTGGTGAGGAGACAGAGACACAGTGAAATAGAAGTGGAAACATCAAAGGGAAAAAGCAGGTAGATGGTAGCTGGCCTCATGTATAAATGATTTTTACTCACAGTTACTTTGTTTTTTTTTTTGTCCAAATTCAAGAAAGAGTTGTGATTTCAAGGAAAACTCATTTGTTGCTGGCATCAACAGAAGGATATAGATAACTGAGGCTAGACTGATAGTCTTGATGATAAGTCTTGATTTCAGATGTATCTGTCAAAGATATAATCCTTGAGATCTTTTATTGGTTGGATTTTTTTCCATCTCTTTCATTGTGGTAGTGTTTCTGCACTGCGCTTCCCAGAGATCACCTCAGGACTTGGATTTCCTGTTTTCCTGTAGATGGAGTCTGAATTTCTGGATGTGGCATTCTTTGTCTGATCATGCTGATTATCACTTCTCATGCTAACTACCCAGTTCTTCTTCTCTTTAACAAAACATAAAACCTTTCACACCATGGTGTGAAAGACTCTTTGTAGAACTATAAAAAAATAAAAAAATAAAAAAGATCCTCAGTTAGTAACAGGAAATGTCCTGAAACCAAAAACAGGCTATATCACCACTAACCAGATGGAAAGGCTGAACATCTTACTATGCAGTGTTTCTAACAGGACATCCAATGCACCTGTAACACCGTCCAGCCCTGTCCAGCCCCACCCCCTTCATCTCTGCCACTCTGCCTGGGCCGGTGCCAGCCTGCTGGCCAGCACAGCTCAATCCTCCCCAAAGCTGCTACACTCACCTCCTGGTGACCCCACTCCCAGCCCCTCACCACCACCACCACCACCACACACACACACACAAACACACAGAGCCTCATCCAAGCAGACACGCTACACATGTCAGCCTCTCACCATGTACTCAAACACAGTCTGGATCTGTCCAGCTCCCACGGATGCTCTCTGTCAACAACACGTGAAAGGCTACTGGCCTCATGGTGTAAAAAGCTTCTTCAGCCTTAACTAAGACAGACACAGAGATACAGAAGGCACTCAAACGGAGAGGGTTTGGATATGTTCTTGTGTTTCCATCCTTATGAGGACCAGATATCTAGTAGTTTCTTGATAGTTCCTTTCCACTCAAACATGCGTCTCCTAAATGGGGACATAAAGTTTCTCGCAGTCCTCTACTGATGGGAGAGGTTTCTGTACTTTGGTTTTCTGTACATGGCAAAATCTGACATCCAATCCCATTAATTTAGCACCAGCTCTGCTGGTCACTTGAGTATTTTATTTTCAAATAATCAACAAGACCAACTCCAAATGGCTCCGTCCCATGAAGAATATTAGTGTAACTACGAGAATTGCTGGAAAAAACTTCTACATGTGTAATATTGATGAACAGAGATGATTTTTATGAGCTTATTAAATGGCTGGCGGCGGACTTCAAGATGAGGTTTAGGTGGAAGGTGCTCACAACTAAAGTAAGCTCAGCTACATGACCAAAATGTCGTAGGACATCTCACATCTGCTGAACTACCAAGTAACCAAATCTTGCATCAAAAGACTGCACACTTTAAGATGAGACAACAGCATGCATTTTAAACCAACATCAGGGAAGCTCACAAACACACTAGTAAAGATAACTGGAGTAATTACATCTTCAGTTTATTTGGCGAACATGTTTTGGTGTCTGCTGTCTTGCTGTAAGGAGACTTTCCATTGGCGCTTTTGGCTGCATGGAGGCAAACCATGCTGCACTGATTTGTGTTTCCACTACCAGTTTGGACCAAATGGACCATCTCTGTCGGGCAAAAGCACACTAAACCCACCTCCAAGCAGATGGGCTTCATCTTAGCTGAGCTTCCTCCTCTAGATCCATTTCGTCATCCTGTCTCCGTTTTTCAAGCAATAAGTGGTAGATGCCAAGCAGTATGGTAGTGAAAGCTTGAAAATTGCTAATGATAAGTAGATGGCTGCCAATGATCATTGCACAGTACAATAGCAAACTGTGCTCAAGAGGGCGCTGCTTTGTAATGTCACAGACTTGAGAGTGCATTGAGAGTGATACATCACTCAGATACCACTAATCAAACTTTTAAATGTAGATTAATGTAGAATTCATAGAATGAATAAATGATTTTGAGGAGCAACAGTGTCTCAAGGATAAAATAGAGTTTTTTACTAAGTAAAAAAAACTGATATACCAACCAGACATGAATTACAGAAGTAACAGCCCATATGAAGAACATGGTTAAGGCCTGGAGGACTAAGTGGACTCAAGTAGCAAGAAACTGAGAGTGGAAGTTCAAAAAAGGCTTTATTCTCCAAACTACAGTTGACGGTGCAAACAAATGGCATATTTCAAAGTTTTAGTCTAATAATCATTTTATAACTGCAGGCGCACACACCCGTGACGGCGGCAGCTTAACATAGTACTATTTTTGGAAATCATAGGCTATGATATTGCGTAGGTGCACGTGATGCAATGCAGTCAGAGCCAACTGACTCAAGTGTGTCATTCAGTGCAAAATAATTGGGTCAAAAAGATTTAATATACTGCAAATACTAGTTGTTTATGTTTATTTATAATTCATTTGGGCGGACAAGGCTACCAGGTAGGCTACTGCCCAGTTAATTAATATAAAAATAGTAACTTTTTTTTTTTGTTGTTGTATTCCCGCCGCCCCCGATTAGTCGATTTTTGGTCGAAATTTCAGGACTTTAGTCGACCACGATTTTCTTTGGTTGACTACAGCCCTATTGGAAACCATGTATGACCTTGAATGGTGACATACCTATGGTGGATCTGATCAGGGAGTTCTGAGCGTGCTCACCTCACTAGAGGTGGGACAAATAGTCGACCAGGGGGACATCCCTCTGGGGCTTGATGTTCTTGAAGAGCCTGATGCTGAGGTGATTGCTATCGGGTGCAAACATAAAACATAAAACCATCAACTATACAAGATTCATTTTACAGTGCAGAATGGTGCACAGAAAACAACCTACCGCTCATTGTCAGCAAAACCAAAGAGCTGATAGTTGATTTTAGAAAAAAGGAGGCAAAGACACACAACCCTGTCTACATCAATGGAGCGGAGGTGGAGTAAGTGAGCAGTTTTAAGTTCCTGGGAATCAGCATAACAGAGAACCTAACATGGACTTCACATATCTCTGCCCTGGTTAAAAAAGCTCAGAAACGGCTGTATTTCTTAAGGAAACTTAAGAAAGCAAAGGAGCGATTGAAAGCATCCTGACTGGAAACATCACAAACTGGCATGGGATGTGCACGGCCCAGGACAGGAAGACTCTGCAACGAGTGATTAAAACTGCCCAAAACATCATTGGTACTCATCTACCAAGCATCAGTGATATCGGGGAGGTGAGGTGCCTGCGCAGAGCCAAAAGGATCCTAAAAGGCAACACCCACCCCAGCCACAGCCTGTTCACCCTGCTGCCATCAGGCAAAAGATACAGAAGTATCCGCTGCCGTACAACCAGACTACAGAGCAGCTTCTCCCCTCAGGCTGTGAGACTACTTAATGCACCATCTGCACTTATCCATGCTTAATAATTTTATTTTTTTTTTTTTTATACAATCAATTAATCAACCAAGAGGGAACCACATTTTAATTTCATTATACAACCTGTTGTATAATGACCAATAAACTTCCTTGTATTCTTGTATAATAGACAATATTGTGTACTTGAAGAGTAGGCCTGTTAGGCACACCACACATAGAAATTCCATGGCCATTTCCAGATACCTCCACGTTATATACCTCCCAGCTGGATAAATTCGAACTTTAAATAAAATATGAGATTCAGAGTTGTAATTACCAGTTAGATGTTGATGTGAATGCTATTTACAAGTTGGAAGTTGGTACTTACAGTAAACACCATATGATGTGAACGCAGCATTACCCAGACCACAAGAATATGTGGGTATTGGGACAAAGCCTTCCTGAAACAGATCACTGGTGCATAATTATCTCGGCTAATGACAGTTTCAATTAGAATGAGGTGTGAACATGCCCCCCCAAGGGATTTCAAACACACCTTGCTGGTAAATCATTGGTTTGCCATTGAAGTGGGAGTAACAAATAATTACAGACATTACAGACATTACAGTCCAAGACCTAACCAACCTGCTGTACCTGACTGCAATTGGTCAGATAATCAGTAGATGATGTGAGGGGAGATGAGGGCCAATGCCATCCCCCTTGTTAGCAAAATGATCAAAATGCATCCCCCTTGTTAACCTGCCATTCTCCCTTTCCATCCACTAGTAGCAGAGAGAGTGCAATTGGCAGAGCGGTTGTTTAGTTGAATACATTAATCTGGTCAGCTTGACTCATTGATCCTTTATCCGACTGAGGTTTGTGCAAGTTAGAATCTATGGCTCTGACCATGGCTCTGAAATATCAGTGACCTCAATGTGTATTCATAAATCTGGGACACTGTCCATGGCGCTGAAGAAGCAGACTGTTTAGTAATTGCACCTTTTTCTCTAAAGCTCTGCTCTGACGTCAGTTTCATCTTGGATCTATAATATTCTTTAAACTATATACTATAAATAGTTAATTATAACCTATATGCTCTATAGAGTAGCATCACCCTCATAATCAAAGTGACAAGGAGCAACATGTAGTTGCAGAAGAGCAAGAGGATCATAAAGATACTCTGCTGCCTGTAGTATTCATATAATATTCCTTTAATATTTCTATGATCATTCAGTAGCATCTGTGCTGCTAAAAATACACCCCGGACAGGGACAGAGGAGACATCACTACAGATGATAGTTTTTACTGTAGATGTTTGGTATAAACTGGGAGTGGAACCTGTAATGTGACTGAGGAAATTAACCTGCCCTGATCACATTGTGCTCACCTGCTACTGTTACATAGTTCAAGGTAAAGTTTATACTGTAAAAATTCCAGTGTGTTTTGAAAAACAAGCATTATTAAAATACTTAATATCCACATCCAGTAAAAGAATAGGCCTTCACAAAATATGTATTGAGTGTTTATTAGACATCATAATGTAATAATTATTCAGTATTCAGAGCTTAGTAAATGCCCCTAAAAATCAGTTCAAGCGGCAAAAAATAGGCTACCCTTTATAATAAAAAAGCACAAAGAAGCCCCCTTCCCCAATGTCCTTCAGAAGGTGTACATAATTGGTGTTGGTTGGTTGGTGGTGTGGGAACAGGAAGGTGTTCCCATTGGACCACCCCCTGTTAAAAAATAACAAATCACCTGCTGCAGATAGTAATACATCTCTTTCTGAGATGAACCAGCTTGGTTTCTAGACATCATGAATCCCACTGTAATTCAGTAGGATCTGGCTGATGATTTACTGAATTCAGTGCTTCTTCCACCTATGGGCCAAGACCATTGTTCAGTGTTAAACCAATCATTGTGCAATTTTGCATTGCTGCAACAACAGCAACCTTTAATTCAGTTCAGTTCAATTCAACTGTATTTGTATAGCGTCAAATCATAACAAAAGTTATCTCAAGGTGCTTTACAGAAACCTAACAGATCTTGGCCAAATCCATGGACCAAAATCTGCCCCAAGAGCAGCACAGGGTGACAGAGGTGAGGAAAAAACCCTTTTAACAGGGCCAAAAACCTCGAGCAGAACCCGACTCTGGGTGGGCGGCCATCTGCCTCGACCAGAAGGGTTGAGAGATGGACAGAGAGGAGTGGGGGTCATGAAATCACTTGAGGGAATTTTGTAGTGGCTGTGGTTCTGCGTCAGTCAGCAGGTAGAGCACTGCACTACCACTCCAGGGTTAACAGGTTCCACTCCCACTGCTGAAATGCATGAAGACAGGTAGAACAGGTGAACTGAAATGTCACAATTTGACCAAATTGCGTGGGTGTGTTCTTTTCATCTAAGATGGAAAAGCGTTTGCTTGATAAACAGTTCTGTGATAAATACATGAAAATGTTTTGCTGAATAAATAATAACATAGTGACACTTCTATGTAAAATATTTTTCTATCATGACCTTCTTGTAATATCCCTGTTGTTCAGTAAAGTGCACTGTGTGGCTGCTTGGCCATTAGCTGCTACACTGCTACCAAGGGCTGTTTCAACCTCAATGCCTTTGTTGTCTTTCTGCTAAATCAAGATATATCAAAGATACAAGACGCCCTTACGAACCCAAGCTGCAGAGACTGGCATCTATTCAGAGATGAAATGAGCAGCTGATCAATTTGTCCTGAAGAAATTATTTGGAGAGTGTTACATTTCCAATCGACTCGCCCAGGCTCCAAATTGGATAAAGAGGTCCTAACGGAAATCTGTACTAAATAAATTCACGGTTATCAGATGAAAGGGAGAGAGCGTGACCCATTTTGCTATCCTGCTCAGCTTCACATGTGGCCACTGGGGTGTGTGTGTGTGTGTGCGTGTGTGCGCGTGTGTGCATGTGTGCACTCAGAGGATTTAAGTCAAGTTAATTTCCACACCACATCATCTCCCCAATTTTTTAAAAGCTGTGTTTCTTTTGCCTTGTAGAAGAATATGATTTGTCCGGTTAGTCACCCCCACTGGGGGAGACTGTCACACATCCAGAGGCACCCAGAGGTGTATACCCAGTGAGACGGCTTAACTTTACTTAAGTTTACTTCTCTTTGTGTCTACAGGGCCTCGTGTTTAAACAGCCGGCTCTGCTGTGTTCTCCTCTGCTGCAGTGATCCGGTTCCCCCCACAGGGATCATTTGAGTTTCATCTGATTGTATCGTCTCTTGAAATCACACATAATGAGCTTCACAACATGAATTAAACCCAGATTAAAGAGTTGGCAGAAAAAAAAAATCCTTAAGGCTACTTCAAGAGATGGAGGGAAATTCCTCCATGCTGTTAAGCTTGTCGTGCTGACTTGAAGATGCAGAAAAGTTTGGATATCAACAACATCAACCTCTATATGAACTGTCATGGAGGGTTAAATGCTTGTGCAAACAGACACCTTTCATATGGAATCTGACATCAATCCAGCATCTCTAATCTAACATGTAAACCCTTTGAAACCTGGGTAAATTCACTTGATTTCTTTTAGAAACAGGAAAAGAGGTGATTAGCAAATTAAACAAAAACATCGATAATTTGTCAAAACTTAGCAAAAAAAAAAAAGACAAGAAAATGACCAGCTTATTCATCAAACAAGTCAAATTAGTCAAATAATAATAATAATAATAACAATAAGTATCATTATAATAAATTACCAAATATAAATACAAGTTACAAAAAATGGCCAACTGCAAAAAAGGAAAAAATTTATGTATGTCTGTATGTATGTATGTATGTGTGTATATATATATATATATATCATATATATATATATATATATATATATATATATATATATATATATATATATATATATACACATATATATAAGATATATATATATATATATATATATATACATATATATATGTACACCAATTAAATAAATTGCAAAAACAAATTATTAAAAGAAAATCCCGGAAGCATCTTTCCCATATAAAATAGATGATACGTCAACCATTACTACTACTATTACTGCTACCATCAATAATAATAATTACTATTATATGAACAGTCAATTTTGTTCAGAGGGTGAAATAAAACCATTCAAAATGAAGAGCTTCCAACAGGCTCCTTGGTTTCAAAGGGTTAATGAACACATTTTGCTGGCAAATACACTGTACACTGAGAAGACATGTGCAATATAATTATAACTTCATCCATCAGTTTTGTAAAGTTTGTGTTGAAGCCAACAGTCCTAAAGTTTAAGAGCTGGAAGTCCTTATGGTCTGTGCACTTTTTTTTTTTTTAATGTCTGTGTTGAGTTCAGTTCATCCATTAACGCATATCATTTTAAATCTTTTGAGATGTCTGAGTCAGAGCTAATGGGGCAATTACATTTTCTACTTGTCAGAAAGGAGTGAATACTATAATTTGAATAGCATAATTAGGAGCTATTGCTGACACCCTCCTTCTGCAATGCTAAAGGCACACCCGCAGCAATATCACAGGCACACTCAGACATTTGGTCCACATTTTCTAATTCTGAGAGGCTATTGATCGAACATGACACTGCTGCCATGATTGAAGTGTTGTAGTTGGCCGTGCTGTAATTTATTCTGACTTTCTGTCAGGAAATTAGAAGAAACAGATTTTAAATGGAATGGAGGCACACATCCATCATGCCCCGGAAGCCGCGAGCCAGTCAGGAGAAGTAGGGGATTGATTTGATTACCTGCCACTTTAGCTGATCCAGAGCCCTGACAGGGGGGGTTGATGGGATGGATGCAGGATATTTGGGTTGATAAGATTCTGCGTAGTTGAAGAGTTCAGCCTGCTTAAGTGTCAATAAAACGCTGAATCCCGACCAACTCCATGGAGCTTGATCCTAATGCAAGGAAAAAGAGAATTTCACTGCGGGGATCAATAAAGTCTCTCTCTCTCTCACACACACACACACACACACTTTTAAAGAGAGAGAGAGGGCGAGAGAGAGAGAGAGAGAGAGAGAGGGCGAGAGCTGTTAAATCTCTGACCAGACCCGGTGAGAGAGCAGCTGTAAATGTCAAGTGTTTCAGCACCTTGAGCACAAATACTCTCTCTCTCTCTGTTTATCTCATTCACACACACACACACACACACACAAACCCAAATTGCATGAGGAGCCATCAGATTGTGTAGCCTACTGAAAGTATACCGTGATGATTACTTTAATATTCCAAGACCAGAATGCCTGCTGTGATATTGCTGTTTTTTTCTTTTTTGTTTTGTTCTTTCTTCTCAGAATCTCAAGACACATTCACATTCACATTCAGAGCACGGCGTTGGGCTGTTATTAGTTAGTATTTATTAAAGAGCTATGGATCATAACACGAACTGTGCTTTTCCATCTCTCTTACATTCATGGGCAAACACACACACACACACACAGAGAAGACACTATTAGTATAGGCATCAACATCACACACGCAGATGTGCGCGCACACACACACACACACACACACACATGCACAGCAGCCTCCAGTAGAGTCAGATCAGCTTAGATGATTTAGAGATCACAGGGAAAACAAGGCGACAACACACACGGCCACACACACATATACATGCACTTACTCACATGTACACACACCCACACCACACCCACACACACACACACACACACACACACACACACACACACACACAGCATGTCAGCTGATTCACAGTTCCCCCAACTCAACCAGCATGTGCCTTCTGCTGGAGAACAACCACTTACCTACACCATACTCTGTGTTAATGTTTCTGTGTGTGTGTGTGTGTGTGTGTGTGTGTGTGTGTGAGCAGGAGAGAGAAGGAGAGATGGTATCATGAGGCGAATCCCTGTGGGGATGAACAGATGTACTTGTCTGTGAAGTTGAAGACTAGCACATGCTTGCATACACACATACACACACAAAACTGGAGGCAACGCTGCAAAGACTCACAGGTGTGCTGACTGTCCATTTCTCTGCAGACATGAGGGCAGTTTGAATTGGTTTATTTGCAGTCCGCTGTACAGGGGGCAGCACGGTGGGACTGGGACAAAAAATCTGCCCTAGCATTTTTGGCCCAGACAAAACGATCACATAGTTGTTGATTCAGTTAATGCATGGAGGTGTTCACCTGATGCGACCGTTATCACACCATTAAATGAAGGTTAACAGTCAGAATCACCTGGAGTATGGGCTAGTAGGCCTCTGCTGCACCTTCTAGATGGTGAAAAGGCTGTTAGCATCTATTTCTGTTGTCAGTCTGTCTTAACCAGTCAAATGGGCACCTTGAGCCAGATCTATCATGATGTAGCATCAAGACCAACGAATGTGATTGCAGAAGGAGGTAGTTGGGGAGGTGGATGGGTCAGTTACAGAGACCATCACTCCAGAGCACCAGGACTGAGTCCCAAATTCAGCATGAACTGTTTGGTTTTTACTGGCTAAAGTTAGCTATCTAACATTATCTAGTGTTATCTAATGTCTGACTTAGTGAATGTCGTGTCGCCGTCAGCTTTTCCTAACCTTAACCATCTCAACAAACCCTTTACTAATCTAAACAAAGACCTTTTCCTAAACTTAGGGACCTAAACTTAGGGCCTGCTCACATTAGGGCCATTTGCTCTGTATCATGCTAAAGAAAAAAAAAAAAAACCTCCCCAGTCCCCGGCTGGCCTGCACTCACGTTACCGAAAGCCCAAACGTGCCCAAGCACGATTGCCCCCGGTATGTAGGCTACGTCATCACGTTGAAATACGACAACAGGCATGGTCCGACGTCATCATAAATCAATATAGTTCAAATACATTCATCATGTCTTCCTTTTAACTAAAAGACATTTTTGTTTCTTTTAATCAGACATAGGGATGTTTATGTACCTTGACAGTTTCGGAGGTAACTTCCTCCTTCTTCAGAAAGTATATATATGTGTGTGTGTGTGTGTGTGTGTGTGTGTGTGTCTATATATATTTATATATATATATGTATATACATGGGGATCGAATTGAGTTTGGGACCTCATTCCACCAGAGAGGAATCACAGAAGAGTTTAGCTTGTGATTCAGGGCCTTGTTGTGCTGGAGGCACCAGGCACCGCTCCATGGCTGAGTGAAGTGGGCAGAAGGGAGCGTTAACCTGGAAAACCGAGTCCAGGTAGGAGCAGTTTTGGTTGCTGCTTGGTGGGTGAACTCAAGGACTCTTCAGTAAGGTACTGTAGCTTTAGTGTGGTCACATAGTTTGAGGTCTCTCTGCTCCCAAGCATTGCATCAGGCCTGCCACGGGGTTTTTTGTTATTCTGATTTATGCCGGCTTGTGTGTTGTTTGTGTGCGTGTACTTGGTGAGTCTGGCTCCAATGATAGTTAGATGAGTTTATATATGAGGTAATCTGAATTTCATTAGGATTGTGTGTTCTCTCAGTTGGGATTATTGCTATGACTCTCCGGTTATTGAAAGAAAATTGTTTTGATTTTGTTTATATGCTAATTTCATACAAGTAAATAAGAGGAGTTCATCATTTCTAAATGCCAGTGTGACTGTGAGATTATTTCTTTTACTAGAGGTAATCAAGCATAGAAGATACTGTAGACATTAGTGACAGTTTTTGTTAAAGAGGTGATATGATTTGATAGCTGTATTAAATAACCACAGCTTATTGAGGTGTGTTACAGTTCATTAGAGGTGAATAAAAGGACCCCAGACAGTTAAAAAAAATATCTAGTTAAAAGAGAGACAAGGCAACATTATCTTAAGTGTACTCTTTGGTAAATTAAGTTAACGGAATTGAAGAACTCAGAATTAAAGAACCTTCCCTGACTAAACTAGGGATAGGTGGGCTACACTAATAATGTCTGTTAAAAATAAAAGGTAAGAAATAAATAAAATGTTAAAAGGAAAAAAAAACCAGCAATAAAATCCAAAATATAAAAGGACAGACCAAGGTCTAAAACTGACACAAATAAATAAATGAATAAACAAACAAAAATCCATTTTAATTTTGATTCCACACTAAAACGGTAGGTCTTGAATTTGCTTGGCGGTAGTTTGTGTATTTTAGTTAAGGCCTAATGTATGGCTAATGGAAAACATTTTCTGTTACCACAGGACATCATAACTGCTGGTAAATGTGTTGCTTTTCCTCTAACATTACTTTGAGCTAGCATGGTAACCCACTAAGCATTAGATTTGAATCCAAGAGGGATTATTTTTATATGAGTCTATACACAGTTTTTTGTTTGTTTTTTGACAGGAAAATCACACTCACTCTGCCTGTAATGCTGGACGTCATTTCCAGCTCACCGGTGTTAAGCTGGGTTAACATCTAATACCAGAAGGAAAATGGGGCCCTTGATGTTGGTTTTTCCTTTAATTTGTCCCCCTTTTCAATTGAGTGAGAGTGAACTGTTAGGAGGAACAGCTGATCCACAGGAGACAAAGAGAGAGAGAAAGAAATCTTAATTGGCTGTTGGACAGTGTGCCATTTTGAGTGTGTGTGTGTGTGTGTGTGTGTATTTGTGTGGAGTAGTTCAGTCATACTTCACTGGACTTTGCCTTACAGAGATTCACACTGGGGGATTTCACTTGACCTCCCTGCCTCAGCTCACTCACCTTTTCTACAGCTCTGTCTTTGTCTCTCTGACACACACACACACACACACACACACACACACACACACACACTGTGGTTTTAGCTCTACGATATCACAAGGATGTTTTCCCATCCTCTGTGATATTCCTCTTCACCTCCATGTCTGCTGCAGACTTCCTGAACTCTTGGCTCCTGCTTGAGCTTGTAGATATATTCTTCTCTGACATGCAGCATCAGGAGTCAGTCTCTTCATGGTGCTGCCTAATTTTTTATGGCCCCAAGACTGATGCATCTTCGCCTATCAGGTGATGTCACTTTTGATTTTGGGCCAACAAGTCTCTTATCTTATTACTTTATGGAGAAAAAACGCTTGCTGTCGGCAAATTCTGGTGTTATATTTCAGCTTGTCCAACGAGGAGGCAAGTGTGCTTTTAAATGCAATTACACAAATGAGATGAACGCCTATTTTTGCACCCACCATAAGGCACATTTAACCAAGGACAAGCAAACGTGGGCATATTTTAATCCAAATGTGCTTTCTGTGAGTATTTCCCACAACAATGAGCGGGCAAGGTGATAAAATGCTGTTGGCATGCCCACCTTGGAATGCATTTGCTCTAATTAGAGCCAAGATGGCATTGGTGTTGCTGGCTCTTGTCGTGTCAGATTGGAGGCAGCCTCGAAAATCTCAGAACCACAGACAGATCCACGATAAGGTTGTGTACAAGGTAGATACACACAGGAAAACACTGTATGGCTCTATTTAGGAGAACTATTTTATACAGTAGCCGGTTCTTCATTTGAAAAACAACTGAACTGAGTTCTTCATTGAGGGTCTGAATACTTATGTCAACATGATATTTCAGTTTTTCCTTTTTAATAAATTTGCAAAAATTTATACAATTCTGTTTTCACTTTGTCATTATAGGGTACTGAGTGTAGATAAATGAGAGAAAAATGAATTTAATCGTGGCATCAGGCTGCAACATAAGTGAAAAAAATGAAGGGGCTCTGAATACTTTCTGAATGCACTGTATGTTCATATAGCTTTATGATTGTGTACTGCTACTACTTTATTACCTACCATTCAAAGTACTGATAAATAGAGGACTCAAACAATCAAATTCTGAAGTCATTTAAAGACTTTTGATTAAATTCAGCTTAACAAATTTCAAACTGAAGCAAGCACACAAAGTTTATTCAGTAAATTTTGCCTTTTCTAATAATATTTTAGCATGCTGTGTCTTTTATTGAATATTTCACCTTGATAACAGTTAGAAAAGAAGCTGATTTGGCTCCATTCCCTCTGTCAAACTTTGTTCCCTCTTCAATGGCCTCTATATCAGGAAGCATTTGCAGCACCCACTCTATTCTGCTCTTCACATACACAAAAGATTATTCCTGAATCATATGACAACAAATTTTATAAGGCAAGTTGGAATCCAGCTGTCACACACCACTAGTGTTTCATTCAAATTACTCTCATACAGACCTTCTGGATTCCCTTCCAGTTGGAGGCGTCTTAGGTATTAACAGACCTTACCTTTTCCTAGGAACATACCCATCTGTACAATATTTATTAAGTACTTGTTTCTTGACTCCTTTTTCAGTCCTCCACCTTTGCAATTAGCTTCTCTGCTAGCTCTACTGGACTCAAACCTTCTCTTGTCCAGAAACATCTAATCTGTTAGACAGCAACATAGTTTAAGAAATATCTGTATCTATGTTTGATTCCTAATGGCAGTAAGACATTTTTAAATGTAATACTTACAAATTGTGTTGACAGTCCTAAAAACTGGAGTGCCTGTGCAAATGAAAAGCTCCTATTTTAATGACTGTCCCAAAATTAAGTAAGTAAATTAATTAATTAATTGATTAATAAACAATGTACCCATGGTTCACTTCCTTTGTGCTCTATGCATGGATATCTGGCAAACACCTGGCGCCCAGTTGCTTTGTAGTAGTTTGTTGTAGTGCTGTCTTTGAGGTCTGGATGCTTGGCCAGGTATTAATGTGCTGCTTCATCAAACATTTTATTCCATACTAGTCGAGCATTGCCCTGAACCATGTTTTGGGATACAAATGCAGAAAAAGGTGGCAGAGGTGTGTGTTCTCCAACCACTAGGAAACAGAGATGAAAAATGTGTTTGCTGTTAAGATACGGACTCTGTAAAACCACTTGAAAAAAAAGTACTACTTCAAGGATTAGGTGTTCCAGGTGTAAATGCTCCAGGGCTGTCTGATAGTACGATTTTACATGAAACAGGACAGTCAGCCAAACACAGCAGACAAAGCATGTATTAGGCATTTTTCTGTAGTCCATAATGTGTATGTCATCAACAAAACGATAAACAGCATAAATAAAGAAAATTAAGGAAAAAGAAAAGAAAAAAGAAATAAAGAAATTAAAGGAGCTCACAAGTAGTGGCAAACTGATTGATGAGACCTAGCCTGTGTTTGTATGTGTATGTAGAGAGTGGCCATTTACACTGTATCTCCTGGTATGTGGCTAGATCATGTGTATTTGTGAGTCTGAGAATATATGCAGCTACGTGGGTATCATAATACTCTTCTGTTCTTGGAAAACTAAAATGTCCCTCAGAATGCCAAACAGAGGAATGTCATGAGCATAGCCTAGTCTGAGGCAGGACTGTCTTTGGTACTCATGGCCATGAATCTGAGCTGACTTTGGTTGATACTGCTGAATAGTCTCTAGATTAATGTCTGGTTGTGCTAAAATGCTTCGTAGTCTTGGCAAAAGGTCAGGGTACTTGGCAGAAAATACAATAGCTTACCCCTCTCTAACTGTGTCACCTGAGTACAGGAAGTTCTCTGCCTGCCCAGCTGCAAGGTAACACATGTACATTTGGTGTTTTTTTTTGCAATGCTGAGAGGGAGATTTTTTGAAACATCTCCAAGTCTTTGTTTTAAAGTATCCATGCTTTGCTTCAAACCTCATACACCAATGGTATCTGCCAGGGCCATAATTTAACAACTGCTGAGATAAATGCATGAGGTAGTGCATTTTTGGAATGATGCTTGCTGCTGGGTATTCTCTTTGGAACACTATGTGATGTGTGTGGATCATCTGATCTAGTTGAGCTACTGTCATTTTATCTGCTGATGGGGTTGAGACAGAGCAGAGTGATCAACAGCAACCACAGGAAGTTCTCCCATTTACTGTTGTCAGTCGGGATGTACTCCTCTATCATGTAGGGTAATGTAAGACAGAGGGTGAATGTGGCTGCAGCTGTCTGCTGAAGAAGTTTCTCTCTGTAGATGTGTGCTCTTTCAATTAGAGATGGTATGTTTTTTGTCTGTCTGCATGTGTGTATTTAAAAGAAGTAATATGGGAATTAAGTGTTTCTAACGTAAAGAAACCATCCACACACTGCAAAAACTCAAAATCTTACCAAGATTATTTGTCTTATTTCAAGTCAAAAATGTCTTATTCCTAGTCAAAATATCTCATTACACTTAAAATAAGACATGATCACCTCAGAAGTAACTTGTTTTTAGACAATTGTCTCTTGTTTCAAGTGAAAATTTGCTTGAAACAAGTGAAAATTTGCTTGTTTCATTGGCAAAATTTGTTTCTTGTTTCTAGCTAATTTTCACTTTTTCCACTGGCAAATTTTTGCCAATGAAACAAGCACATTTTCACTTGTTTCAAGTGAATTTTCAAAAAAAAAAAAAAAATTGTCTAAAAACAATTTACTTCTGAGGTGATCATGTCTTATTTTAAGTGTAATGAGATATTTTGAGACATTTTTGACTTGAAATAAGACAAATAATCTTGGTAAGATTTTGCATTTTTGCAGTGCATAAACAAACTGGTGAAGCATCAACCGCAACTCGTATGGCAAAAGGCCTTCTAACAGCACATGCATGGGGCCATGGGCTAGTCCTGTGCATACTGGAAAGTCAGCAATCTCCAGTAAGGCACTTTGACTATTAATAGCCCACATCTTGCTCCATTAAATTCTGCTATTCTTTCCTAATTCGCCTGAAGCCTGACACCTTTGTCTGTGTTCCCCCTCATCTCTTAGGGAAAAGTTTGCTTCATGAAGAGTCTTTGCCATTTCAGTTTTTGATGCATTGCATGTTTGGCAGCCTTTGAATGACACCCCCTCTTTGAATCCACCAAGCCACTGGGCAGCCATTGTGTCACATGTGGCTAAAATAAGTGCCCCCTCTATGTTACGTTCTGAGCCATTTATATTCATCCATATTCCTCCTTTACTAAGTCTGTGTGTTGTATCAATAAAGTCCTGAAAAAATGGACCAATACCAGACTTGCATATGTTTTTTTGTTTTAACAGCACCTGGTAGCTGAATCGCTGGCAGGCTGGACCTTACAATGGGTCGCAGATTTCCCAAAGTCCAGTAAAACATGCTGGCTTTGTGTTTTTTGGTGTGTGCACCAATTGGATTAACTATTTCAGTTTCATCACAGTTAAGAATGATTTGAAGTGCATTTGCATTTCTCAAAAAGAGTGGGTGACTGCTGCAAATCCTACCATCTCATATATCTAACATGACATCTGATGCAGAGAAATGGGGATTTAAAACATAATGCCAAATTTATGCTATTTCCAGAAATGCCTTCAAACTTTTCTCAAATGGTACAATGTATCCGTTTTTTTTTTTTTTGTTTTTTTTTTGTTCTCTACATGACTGTTTTCACATATGACTTCAAACCCAAGGTATACTCTGGATTAAGTAAGTAAAATTTTGTCTCACAGAATTTCATTCTTTTTTTTTTTTTGTTGATATCAAAAAACATATCTTTGGGCATTGATGTCCTAAGTGTCTCTCTGTCAACATGTCCACCACCCTCAATGTGTTGGATGACACGACTAGTGTACGTATCAGTTGTTTTCATTGATAAGTGCAGATGTGGTGGTTATTATATGGCCAGTGCTACTTTCTGCAACTTTCTTCCAGCCAGGAGTTCAAATTCAGGGGTTTGCTTTCTGGTTTCTGTCTCAGCATAATCACTTTCAGATTCATTATCATGTAGGCCTGTATTTTCTAGCTGAGAGTTTATTTCATCTTGTTTGTGCTTTCTGCATAAATGTGTTTTGTATGCAGTCCAGGTTTTTGTGGTATTATAACAGTTTGAAATAGTGCAGGTTACAAAGAAGTCTGGGTTCTGAAATGTGAGATCTGAATTTCCTCAAAACTGATGTAGAAAAAAAAAAAAACACATTGAACAATGGAGATGCATGTTGTGCAGGTGTAACTATGTCTATCAATTACAATGTTTAGGGGAGAAAAAAAAAATTAGTGCACATAAAAAAAAAAAAAAACTGGCAGAGATGAGACCAAAACAAACCACCAAACAAACAAACCACAAACAAACAAACCACAAAATATGTATCTGTAAAGAAATTAATTTAAATTAAAATGGAAGAAAGAAACTTGTTACCTTCAGATTGTGTGGTTTCAAAGATAATTCCAGTTATGGAAAAAGGAATTATCTGCAACGGCCACAGAAAAAACAAGGATTACATTCCTGACAGAAATGCTTCATGTACACTTAAACTGTTAAGTGCACCATAATGATATCAGCCTTTCCTCATCCTCCCATACTGTAGTGCCTTGAATTCTGCAGGTGCCACGTCTTGCCAAATTCTCTCTCTCCACTGCAGTGGCTTTCCTTTCCACCCTTGTTCAAGTGAAATGCATTTTTTTTCTCTGGGTCATATGCACCAGCACCTTCTCAGTGGTGTCTCGTCTTCTCTGTAGCTCCATCAACCTTCTTTCAGTCCCATTAAAGAAATAAATAGCAGGAGTGAGTGGATTGCACACTCAGATCAACCACAGGCCAAGTGCTTCTAAAGAAAATTCCCCCATGAGCAGGAGCAGCTTTACTGGCCTGTAAACAGCTGTCATTTAGACGTTTAAGAGCCATTTCAGTTGCATTTTAGACAGATGCCCTTCACAGCAGTACATGTTGGATTTTATAGGTGTTGGCTGGTTGTATTGCTTACTCCCTTAGGTGCCTTCTGGCTGTGATAGGAATTGAATATCCATACATACCTGTATGATACCCAGTCAAAATAATCAGTAGAGTCACATAGACAAATGGTTCTCAAAGTTGGGTGCCAGAACCTTAAGGTGTCATTAAGGGCCTTCAAAGGGGTCCAAAGCACAATGAGAAATAGTTTAATTTCACTGTAATTTTAAAGCCTGTGAAAGGTATCTGCAATCTGAGGCTATCCATTACATTTGAGATGTTTGATGGTGACTGTCTGATATTTATTAATATACCCCTTAAAAACTGAGCAAATTACCTTGATTTCTTGACAAAACATGCAAGTTAGAAAAAATATCAGATCATTAGTAAAAAAAAAAAAATGGTAATTTGCTCTCACTGGAGGAAATTGGTGAGGTGGAAATCTAGCCAAGGTAGATCACAAAGGAAACCCTGCTGGCAACAGTTCAACTTCAGCCAATCACAGACAAGAAATCTGGTCAGGTGACCTGCCTTCAAACGACAATAGCACACAGTGCAGAGTGGTGTGATGAGAGTGAAGGAACCATAATAACACATTACTCTGTGCATTCATGCTGAGTCTTTTTTCCTTTCTTTTTTTTTAGAAATGTATTTTTAACTTTTTGACAAGCTCAGAATCAGGTGGTGAGCAACTGATAGCTTGCAAGTTAGTTGTTGGAGAACCCTGGATTATATGCTCCTCTGTGGGCTGAGATTGTTTCTACAACTGCTGGTGCTGATAATTTTTTTTTTTTTTTAAACCTGCATGGAAGCTCAAAAATACATAGTGGTGACACTTCAAACAAGGCTGCTGACTTAACTGAAAAGTTCATGTTTCAGAGGTTTGAGATTTTCATCCAGCAGAGTCAGGGTTGGATTTGAACATTGAACATCACTGAGCAGCACACTCACCTCACCCCCATGACTCCAAACCTATTTCCGTTAAGCTTACAGCAATAACTAGTGGCTGATTAGTCTTGGGGTCTTGTCACAGCCAGTTACTGTGACAGATTGGTTTGTCTTTTAGTTGCCTAACGTAAGGTTAGGCGCAGGGAAACTTCCCATGAGGCCTCACCTCTGACTCTGACATCAGGGTGTGTGTGGGCGTCTGAAGATCCTGTCAGCCTGTGTTCAGGGTCAAAGGTCAAGGTGCTGCGATTAAAAAGCAAGGGAGAAAATGGGATGAAGGGTGGAGATGCAGTAACAGCAGTTCACCAAACGCCACGGTCTGCATCTCATATCATTTACTCCTAAAACTTATGTATGTATGTATGAAACGAGTTTCATTCATAACTGTTCTTTAACAACAACTCTAAGCAGCACTTTAGTTGTACTCAACCTACAGTGTTTTGGGTCAGAAACTTTGAAGATGCAGATGCTGCCAAGGCTGCCCTGACAGAAGAGATTGAAAAGGTGGAGAGAACTGGTCACCCTCTGAAGAATCAGAAGATGATTTTATTGATTTTCTGAATGCATAGTTGTAAGAGTGGGTTTCCTAAACCCACATAGTTTTAATAAGCAGGAATTTCAGGGGGTGGGGGTTCAGTCAATTTAACAACAAAAGTGCATTCAACAAATTGTTAAGTACACGTATTTAACAATCAAAGCTAAATTAATGCAAATGGACTGATAAAGTGAAAGTCAAAAATTGTACCAGTTTAGTTTTTAACTGTCTCATGGGATAGTAAACACCTTTTCTTAGTTTATTTGTTTAAAGTGGTGGTTAATTTATGCATAATAGCAAAACTTTTCTTTCTTTAGTCATACATTTTCTCACAATTACACAATTTGTAAATGCATTATTAATGTTACATTGTTCATGTATTTGATGGTGATATATCACCATTAGAAAGTGATTTTTTTTGTAAAATTGCCGAAAATGTATTATTGCATTAATTTGTTTATTTGTTAAATTACATTACACATTTATATAAGTTACAAAAAAATGTAACTTATATTTATTTTATATATATTTTAACAGTGTACTGGAGAAATAATCCCGCTTGCTTTCCTGTCCTTGCTGCCATTGCAGTGAAATTCGTCAGTGCTGCCTCCACCAGTACTGAAAGTGAATGACTGTTTAGCACTGCATCCAATATTGTGGGTGAAAAGAGGAATCGACTGAGAGCAGAGAGAGCAGAAATGCTGATTTTCCTGAAAAGGAACCTGTCGATGTTTCCTCAGTGACATTTCCAAAAGCGCCAGCTCACTATTCTGGTGCTCTCTTCCTGCTGCTAGCTAGGTCAATCAAGGTCACCACATCGTGTTGGACTTTAAATTAGATAAGAAAACAAAAATGAAAAACACACTAACACACACATTAACTCTGGAGTAAAAAAAGTCTTTTAAGTTTTTGGAGGGCCATTTAGTTGTTTAGTTTGTATAGGAGAACTGGTGTAGTAGTTGTTCAGTCTGTTCATACTTGAAGCAATGCCAAAAAAGCAGTGTGTATTAAGTAATGCAGGAAAAATAAGGGGCAAAAAGAATTATTTAGAAATTAAAAGAAAATTAAACAGTTTTGCTTTTGCTTTCTTATTGTGATTTCCTTATAGATGTTTACTGTAGTGTATACTGCTGGATTACCATATAGACCTACTTAATTTGTTCTGCTTTGGGTCAGATTTTATTTAATATTGAGAAGCAAGCAGCCATGTACCTTGCTGCTGTCGACTTATTTGTAGGTTGTTTTTTATGGTAGTGTGGATATTTATTTCCCTACGCAGTTCTTACACTTTTGTTTCAACTATTCAACTTAAAAACAGTATTGAGACCACTGCACGATTTCTCCATCGTCTCCACCTTTACTTGTAGAATAATACCTGCCCAATCTTCGTGTTGGTTTCCACTTAAGGTTCTATTTTTGTTTAGTTCCAGCTGGGAACCAACTTTTTGGACTCCAAAACCAACTTTGTTTGAAATGCTCAGAATGGCCGAACATCACAGAAACAGCCCCTTGTTGGTTGAAAGGCCTTACAGGTTAATTGGGTGCCAGTGCTCTGATTATATGCAGAGTGTGACTCCCAAAAAGTTGCTCTACTCCTCTAATCCTTCAATTTGTCAAATTTCAACTGCTGCAAAAACAAAAAAGGAGTTCCTACAGGTTCTCCACTGTGCTCAAATTTGTCACAGCTCTGGCTAATACCTATAATATATGTGTGTTTTGTCTGTCCTTAATCACCTAGATGAAATCAGTAATTGGCTTTTTGGGGAGAGAGAGAGATGAGTATTTTCCAAAAGCCTGAGGAAAGAAAGAAATGTCTATTGATTTCAAGAAAAAGCAATTAGGCTGGAGAGCATTCCCTTGTCTTTGTACTTCCACTGGTGTGTCTCTGGGCTATGGTGTGGTTATTGAGAAACAAAACAGAGCAGACACAGACAGTATAATTTGCAGAATAGATTGATTGAAACAGCACAGAGGAGAGGCTCGGCTGTGAAAAACCTCTCCTGTTTAAGGATTCACAACAAGGTTCAGTTGCAGGATTTGCTTCTTTCATTTGGCTGATAGAAAAACACATTTCTGCTCACTTTGACTGAGGTGTTTCTCCACACAACACAGCTTTCAGAGATTTCATCTGTTTCATGAACACACAACACACAGACACACTGACACATCCACAGCAAAACAATCATGTTGGACCTACAGTGACTAGTTGTGTGCATCTGCACTTCAAACACAAAGGATTTATGCTTTTCATAATAAGCACACACACACACACACACACACACAATCTCACGCACAACAATGTGTCGCATGAAGACAATTTGCATGTATCAACCCACAAAACTCAAAGTTCATGGATTCATGGAATTGCTCCCTCTCTCTCTCTCTCTCACACACACACACACACACACACACATACACACACACTTGCACTCCAGTGAGTCATGTGTCTGATACTACACGAGTGTTGCACTGTGGGTGTCCCCTGTCCCCAAGGATGCTGATGGGGATGTCATTTAGATAAATGTCCCCAATTACAGCCCATGCTCCCTCTGCTCAGGCGGGACATGGGGGTGCGGAGGGTGTGGGGAGGATGCTCCAGAGGAAGAGATGTGGGTGTGGAGCTGGAGGTGTCTGTGTGTGCATGGAGGTGGGGGTGTTTTATGGTGCTGTTAGCTCCTCCACTGAGCCAAATCCAGCCAGCAGAAGTGGTTGAGTCAGAGCTTAACCACATTAGAGGAAGAAGACTGAGGAGAAAAAGCCCATAAGCAATATTTAATCTCAGCTAGAGAGAGAGAGACACAGAGAGAGAGAGAGAGAGAGAGAGAGAGAGTGAAAGTGGAAGTGCTAAAGTGAACTTGTCATAAAGCTCAAGGCCACATTCAATACTTCTATGCATGTGTTTGCAGGTCAGTCTGTCAGTTAAATCTACACTTTGCTAAAGCACAGTTTCTCCTGGATGTACTATTGACCTCCTGTTTCGAAGAAGAGTTTAGTACAATAACACTTTCAATGCTTTTCTTGAACCCATGGTTTCCAAAAACCATGGGTGCATGTATTGCACTCACATAGACCAACAAATACCACTCTGTGGGTAAAAATACTAAACTATCGCTTAATCCATCGCTGCTCTTCTCCAGCTTGCCTTGTGCTTGCTTCCAAGGTTTTACTTAGGAAATGCATTGGGGAGGTTGGGCAGCAACAGAGAACCACATCCTGTCCCCTTTGAGGTCCAAACCACTACATTTACATGCACACAAGAAATCACCTTATTGTGTGTAACTGGGTTATGGCAAGAAATTGGGCAGTGTGTTTACATGTGTTACTTTATGTCCTTAATATACTTCATACAAGGTAGAAATTATAGGACAAAAACACATCTTATAAGGCGCAAGACAGTGATTCAGGTGGTCTGGTGTTCTTTTTGCTTGGCAGTACAGATGAACTTTTTGTTTGTCTTTTCTGGGCTTCTTTCTCTCTCTCTCTCTTTCTCTCTCTCTCTCTTTTTGTAGGCTTCCCTCCTAATTGTTTTTAGAATTTGGTTGTTGCCTTTTTGGGTGCTGCCTTCACCCATATTAAACATGACCTGGTGGTCGATCAGCTAGGTACCAAGATGTAGTATGCTGGTCTCTGTTGTGGTGTCGTGTTTCCATAGTCAAATTGGCTGTCAGCTGGCGAACCTGGTGACCATTCTGTGCCCCCTTCTGGCATGGCTGCGGTGGTGTTCCAGCACAGGACATGTCCAATGGGCTGTTCTTGGGTAGTTTTGTGTTAAGTCTTTTGAAGTACATGGTCAGCTTTACTCTGATCAGTCAAAACTCCCCTACACATACACTCCCCAGTAATGAGGATTTCCCCCCACCCACTGCTGCTGACAGCAATGCTGCAGCCCACTTGCAGTCGGTGGAGAGCACCTGTCAGTTTCTGGGGATTTCCCCAATGGTCATGGTAGATGTGTTTTTTCTTTCCTTATATTTCCATCGGAGGTGACGTTGACATAAAATTATTTAGCATTCTTTAATGAATGTAGAACAGAAAGCTTGTACTCTCCCACGTGTTGTACAGTGTGTTTATTAGGTTTACCATGTCAGTTTCCTCATGTGCTCTTTTCCTGCACACGAAAAAATCTGTTCAGAAATCCAAATAAGCATATACGTGGCCCAATAACCAGTTTTTTCCCAGAGAAATCTAGGTACCAATTTCTCTTAATCTCTTACCATAATTAGGGAAAATCGTAGTTTTGCTTACATGACATTTGAGCAATCAGGAAACTGCCTGTATGTGACGAATAATCAATCATTAAAGTGCATACAAACTGTAATGGCAATTTGTCCTTTTCCTTCAAACATTTTCACTCACTTCGCCATTACATACACAGGAGGAGCATTAGTGATCTTTATGCAGACCCAAAAGACAGAAGGTCCAGTCAATCCTCGTATCTTTTACTTGTTTTATTGAAGAGACAAAATTATGGCATACCAGCTCTTGTCCATCCTCCCTGCCTCAGGTCTGGTGAAAACTTGTATGCCCTCCACCTTCCTGTGCCAACCCCTTCCTGTTACCTATGCCCAACATATATCCTGTCTCTAATCACTGCCACCATGTGTTAGAAATAATAGTGAGCGCTAAGTCTAAAGATTAAAAATAATAAAAAACATTAATATGCCAACACTAAATTAAACCGCTCCTACACAAACAAAGTGACTGATTTACATCATTTCCCAAATTGTAATTTTAATTGTAATTCTGGGGTCGGAAACTGCATGGTTACTTCTTGGCTGAGAGTAAGTAAGAAATGGAAACTGAACAGTGAAATCCAAAAAGTCTCTGAAACAGCAGTGAGCAGCTCCGCTCCATCTGGAGAAAGCTAGACACACCAATGTTAGATACTCTACCTCTCTGGTTGGCAAACCATGTTTTGCCATGCTTGTAGTTTAATAATAACACCTTACAGGATTTCTGGGTGTTGGACTTAAAATAAAACATTTGCAACTTTTGGCATTTTTTAGCCGTCATTAAGCAAATTTGCCTCGTGAAGCTTGAAAGAGGAACACCAACAACAGCAAAACAAAACATAAATGTACAATATTTATGTTATAGGCTTCTATCTTTCACAGACTAGACATCAATATCATGGCAAAATGATTATTTTGATTTCAAATGTTGCTGCAGTTCTACACTCTCTTCATTGTCCCTTTGGGAAGCTTTTGCTTTACACTTTATACATTTTTGTGTAAAGTGTAAGCCACCTAGTGATTTCTCTGTGCATTCTCTGGGAGAGCAGTGTCCCTTCTATTATGCACCATTACCTTCAGAATAATATTACCTTTCTGAAAATGTTTCCCTTGCAACTGCATCCCTGACAACAAGGGCAGATGGTAACATTGTGTTGTATCACCCACCACTTACAGCACAAGTACCAACAGCCTATTTACATTAGCATCACCACAGTGGTAAACACCGTGCGATGAAGGTTACACAGGAGGACAGCAGGACAGCTGTCTTTGCACTAGAAGAGTTGCGTTCATTGGAATGCAGACATTACAACCCTCATGATTTTGGCAGTATGCAAATTCCTGTAGTCTCCACTGCATGCATTCAAGTATGCTGGGTGTGGTGCTGGAGGATTGAATTCTCTTCGAGGATATTAGCATGTTCTGATTTCAGAGTCATATTTTTGCTAATTATGCTCACTGGGAGAACCACTAAGTTTTGTTTTTGGAAACCACAGAATATGGATATTTCTCTTGGTAATACAATTTTAAATACTGTACACACGCTCATGTTTCCTCATCAACAAAACCATTTCTGCATAGCCCTTCTTTTAAAAGAGGAAGTTCCTTAATTATTTGCATGCAGTTTGCCAACTGAATGTGCCAACTTCTCTGAGAGATGTTAAAAGGTGGGTAAAGCTGATTTTTTTTTTTTATTTCTTGCGTTTTAGCATGGTAGGGGAAGTATTTCACTTTAATTTAACAGTCTGTGTCATTAAAGGGATCCCCTAAATGAATTCCCTGTTTTATACCATTGATCGGTAAATTGGAACTGATTAATAGGATAGGCCCAGTGTTGAGGTGCTGTATTTACTGCCTGTTATTTCCGTGATGGACAGAGAATCAGCTGGAGAAGGGGAAATATATGACAGCAGGAAAGTGAGGACGTCTTACCGGGTTTCTGTCCCCAGAGGCTCAGAGCTCAAACACTGTCTTGACAGATAAGAGCTGACCACAGCCATGGAGGGAGGCCTGCAGGCTGCGGAGGCCTCCATATGTCTTTTTATCATTCTCCTATTCAGGGGACTCTGTCAGAAATGTCCAGACGTATGGTTGTCAGAGCTGACAGGACGAGGCCAGTGACTCATCCCCAAGCCTCAGAGGAAACACTGAGGAGGCTGGTGTAAAATACAACAATGACTCTCTTCAGCAAGTGAATGCAATCGGACAGTGATATATTCCCTGCCTTGATCCTGGCAGGCATGAATTTAGGCATGGCAAAACTATAGCTATATTTTTTGTGTCTGTGGAGTCATTAATGCTTAACGGTGTGTTTTTCTTTTCTGCAGAAACAGAAAAACAGTGATGCAAAAAGAGCTGTCAGGGAACTTCCATAAGGAGCCTCTGAAATGGCAGTGGCCCTTTGCTCCTGATAACTATGCTCCAGTGGTTTTGTGCTGCACTTGAAGGGACTATCCGCCGCTGTGAAGTGCCCTTACCAGGCATGAATCACTGTATCCTGGCTAGTTGCCTGCTTACTCTTGGCTGTGTGGGAGGCACTTCCACATGTAATTTGCCAATAGCTACTGAAGCATCGGTGACTCAGCGTGGCTGAGCAGAAATGTATATCTCCCACCCTGCTGGTACCCAGATACTGCAATTTTGTGCCTCATGCATGTGAAGTTCTGCTATCATCAGTCATTAATTGGATGCTTGTGTGTGTGTGTTTGTGTGTGTGTGTGTGTGAGGGGATGTTTCACAGATTCATCTGGATGCATCCCACTTAAAGATCCTCTCTACTCAAAAAACAGATTTTTATCTCCATCTGGCGGCGGTCTGTCTGCAGCTAATCTTGCATACTACTGGACCTTTCAGCCTAATTTTTGTTTTATACTGCAACTGAGTGCTAACTCCTCAGCTGTTTTTTCAACTAAGTCTGAGCACTGGAGAAGAGGAGATGCACGTGGCGTTGTTCTGCACTTGAGTGTACTCTGCTAGCCATATCTGCCAGTGCAGCACTGGTGTCACACTGATCCACTGAAGGGAAGAGGCTCGTTCTTACTTTCCTGAAATCTGTAGTCTGCGTAGTGCTGTGCATGTATGAGCACAATTTGTGACATTGCAAATGATTAAAACCTATCAATGTCTTCTAATGCAAATTAGAGCTCAATGTCTGATGCAGCTGAGCCAACTGTTGAATTGTATGCCAACTGTTGCCAAAACACTGGCATGAGACAGAAGCAGCCTGGTGAGTGTTGTGAACTTAAACTTATATAACTCTCCTGCAAAATATGTTAAAATCCAAGCTATGGGTAACACAAGCTAGATACATGCTAATGAGTTCAGTTAGCCTACTGTACCTAACGTCACAGTGCACAGCACTAACTACAGCACTACAGACTGTCAGGGGTGTGGGGGGTATCTCTGGGGGACGTAGCCAATTTGTATATTGATAGATTCTTGCATACTCAATATTCAGTGAAGACCAGGAAGAAGAGATAATTTCATTTTTCAGTTAATTTCAAGAAGAGATAATTTTCATTTTTAGAAGTTAAACAGCTTTTGCAGATTAAACATAAAGGCTAAAACAATTATTTAGTAACCAATGATTTATTTTCTAAGGATTTAGAATTCATCTGGATGGGGGTTTGATGTTGAAGATGGGGCTGCATCGATTCACACCTATATAGGAAAATTTCACAGAAAAATCTTTTTAGCACTTAATGTATCAATACATCCTAATATGATACGCACATAATTTATTTGCATCAGCTAGCTGTCATCGTTGTTACTTTCTTATTGTGTGCTTTCTGTGAATTTTAAGGGTCACCTCAGTTCACATGATGCCCCCCCCACTTCCCCCTCAATGATACCTGGCAGTGAAGAAATTTATAATGCACCACCAAACGTTCATAAATCGTCGAACAGCAGTGAAATACCCAGTTAGCCCCACTAATCTCGCAACCCACATCCAGAGATGCCGTGGAGTCACTCTGGGAGACCGAGTGGCTGCCCCCTCCCACTCCCTCCCCCCACCCCCAACACCACCTGCAGCTTTAATCATGGAAAAAAGTTCCATCAAAATGTGCCTCCACGTCCCACTTCCTCTGCATGGTCTAATTCTATTACCAAAACCTTAGCACTTCACATGGAACAGAGTATCATCATGTGGAATAGAGTATTTCATTGCAGAAATGCATTACAATCAGTGGACTGTTTTAAAGTATTTACAGTTGAATGATTTACATGTTTTATTACCAACAATTTAGTTTCTTTATAAAAACATTGTAACAACATTGCAAACTGTAAAAATTCACACTGTTGCATCGTATCATATTGCATTTTGACAGGGCTGTTGGCTACTTAAAATGTATCTAGGTGCACTGTATCACTGATCATGTGTCCAATCAGTGTCAGTGAGTGAGATGCTCACCCCGAGTATGTACACTTGTGTATTTTCAGGGCCATCATGCCTAACTGTCAGATGTGATCAGATCCTCTGCCTGTAGTGCCTGCTCTGTTCTCTTACAGTGCATGACAATACAGTACATTATCTTCAAAGAGCTAACCACTGAATTACACATTATGGTGTCTTCGGGCCCTCCAGGACTGCAAATAGCACTTTGATGAAGCGTTTCCGAGTGCAGAAGCAGGACTTGAAATCCAGGGGCTGCTCTATCATCGTTGAGGAAATGAGGGATGAGAGAGGGAGCGGAAGGGGAATGCAGACAAGCAATCAGCACACTGATGAAGACATGAGCTCACATACTAGTGAAGTTAGTTTTTCTATTTTCAGCTGAATGAAGAGGAAATACTCCAAGAAGTAAAAAGTAGGACTAGGCAAAATGGACAAAATCAAATATCACAATATTCTTGATGGAATAGGGATGCCACAGTGACTATTGGCGCTTTCACAAAACATTTACACAGTGAATTCACTAAAGGAATAGATGGCCTCTTTTCTTATTAAGTAAGATGAAGATAAAGTGTGTGATTCACAAATCACCTGCAAAGGGTGAAATGCACACCTAACTGCGCTGCCAAGCAAATAGTGTTATAATACACCCTTGCTATCGGTGCATATTTAAATTAGCTTATTATACATACTTGTGCAAAATGGTTAATTTCTATGCAAATTAGCCATTTTGCAAAGATAGTTGAATTCACAAAGACCAGTGCTACTCGCGGTTAGAGCAAAGTTATTTGTGTCTTCAGAGAGTTGGTGGTAATTGAGGTACATTTATAAGGAGTGTCACGTCCACACTTCCCAATGCCCATGGCAGCTGTGATTGTAGCCAGGCATGAAGGACAGTTTAAATTTTTGATTTAACAGACTGAAATTATTTGCTTCACAAACAACAGCAATAAAAAATAAATCAGCTCTATCAGTAAAACCAGACAATCAATAAAACCCAAAATAAAACACAAATGGAGTTGAAACAGTAATAAAATAATAGTAGTAATAAATAAATAAATAAATAAAAGAGGTAAAAATAATGACAAAGATTATGAAAGGCTTTACAGTACAAGGGAGATTTAAAGAGATGATACTGATGTACAGGTTCATAATGTAGACCTATCAACCTCTTGCATGAATGAATGCAAGAAAAAAAAAACACCATTTGAAATATATGATATCTAGAATCTAAAGATTGGCTTTGTCAGTTTTAGTAGCAGGTAGACTTGAATGAAGACAGAAATATACATGTTAATAGATTTTGCATTTTTGAAAAATATCAATTGATGGATTTTTGAATTGACTATATTTTGCAGTGAGGCAAACTTTTGTCATGCATCAGTGGAAGTGCTGAAATGTTTAGAAATTTAGATTTTGTCTTAATAATCCACACCCACTTCAGTCCATCATTACCAAATTTTATACACTAACTGAGTCATGACCCTAGATTATGCAAACCAAATTTCATATAAATTCATGCAGATGATTACAGGATAAAAACTTTTCACTTTGGTGGCACCCCATAGAGGTTAAGTGCAATATGATGCAATGTAATGTAAGCTTAGTGACAACTCCTGAAGATGTGCCTGAAATTTCAGTTTAATATCTCAATATATTCACTAGTTACTGCAAATTTTGAAAGTTAGCTATTTTGATAAAAATTGATTGGCTTGTATAATCAGATGAATGGACTGACATATCAACAACGTCTATAGATGATCCTGATGAAGTTTTGGTACAACTGACCCGAGACCCCAACTGACCCCTCTGCAAATATGCAGATGACTTAAGAGATTACAATGATGGAAGAATTTCAACACTAAGCAAGCCGTTTTTGAGATACTTGCAAAAAACTAAAACTTGATGATTATAGTGCCACCTTGAGGTCAGTGTGTTTCATTTTTTTACCCAAGTAGTGGGTGTAATTTGCAACCCACCTGACAATTGTCGTGTTTTTCGGTCTTGTGGGTTTTGCTGCACAAACATTTTGACTGGAGAAAAATCAAAAGAAGGAAGAACAACAAAAGTAAAAAACAATAGGGATCCAGCAGCCTGACTGATCAGATGCCTTAAAAGAGGGCATGGCAACCCCCTTTTGTGACATTGTATAGCTTAAACACATTAGCCTGCGTCACTTCCCTCCAGACCGAGTTGGGACTGGAGGGTTTGTTGTGCCGTTCCCTCAGTGCTGTTCCTCTGGTGGACCTCTGCCTGTTTGTGATGCTTGTGGAGGACTGAAAGATATTTTTTCTTCAGCTCGCTTCGCACCATCTCCTTTTGCAGTCTGAAGTTGTGCATTTGAAAACACCTGCAGCACAAACAGACTGGGATATTAAGTCCCAAGTGCGATTTCTTTTTGTTACATTAAAATTCCTTGCTTGAAGCTTTGAGGAATTCCTCTGCACCTTGTTAGTCAGCACTACAAGTTCACCGTCTGAAAACTAATGTAGCTTCTCCTCTCCGTCATTGTCCTCTCTACTGGGCTTGGTGCAAAGGCAACAATAATATTTCTGAATGTCTTCTGTTAACTGGATGTTAAGACAACATAGACAGTGGTCAAAATTGGCTCAGTTGATGGCAATTGATCAGCAGCTGCTATCCATTCTTTGTGAATTCACCCCTGCGATTTTTGATAAACAGTCCTTTAGATATTATGCCGTGTCATGATATTACAATATCCAGAATCCTTGACAATATCTAGTCTAATATCACAATATGGATATATATCAGTATGTTGCCCAGCCCTTATTACAAGTGATCAGTTTTCCCCCCTCTATTCAGTGCTGTCTGCTGTGAGTCTGATGCCAGCAATAACATGTTTCAGTAGGCACCGCGGCTGCCCTTTGATGAGATGTGACCGATGCACTTGACATCTTTCAAAGTGTCATTCCAAGGCCAAGGAAAGTTCACCAGTCATTTCTTGCTTTCCATATTGATGAGAGTTCACACTGCACTCTACATTGCTGTCACTTTTTGGAAGCACTTGCAGGTTAGGAGCTTTCACAGCCTAACAGATTGAGTGTTAAAATATGTCAGCGTGTCCTTCTGTACTCACTGCAGTCGCAATCAAGTCATCAGAGGACCACAAGTGTTCTCAGATGACAGTGTGGGAAGAATATGCAGCATATACTGGCTTCTTTGGCATTTTGTGTTATGAATCTGGTTTTTCAAGTTACTGTACAGTCTTTAATAGACTGTACTAGAGTTACTGTTGTAGAATATATGTAGAAGACATATAGTACTGTCACGGGCACCAAACCTGATATTAAAATGCATCTTTGGCAATCCAAACACAAGTGGACAGCTGTCAGTCCGTCCATACACACCTGGCATCAACATGCGTCTCGCCTGCCCGCTTGTGTTGGGATCTCACTTCCCTGCACTGCAAATAACACTTATTACTTCAGAAAGAGAGACAGAGAGAGAGAGAGACTGTAAAATGACATTTTTACTTTGCAAGTCCTCCTTCCAGTCCACCTCCAGAGTTTTTGTTTTTTATATTATTAGTTTTTTTAATACATGATTTCCTGTGATTTTACAGGTACTGCAGGACATTTTGCAATTTTATATATATTTTTTAGCACATTTGTGTGTTATATTTACATTTCCAAAATACCCTTTCTTATGTTTGTTTTTTGTTTGTTTTGTTTTGTTTGTTTGTTTTTTAAATCATATTAGATATCTTGGCAGGTACAGCTACTAATAGAATAGTTTCAGTGAAATACTGAATAAATGAAAGATAGAAAAATTGCATTTATGTGCATATATTCAGACATTTCTATCTATCTATCTATCTATCTATCTATCCATCTGTCTATCTCAGAATTTGTTTTTAACTCTAACTTTAATTTTAGTCATTATTACTTAAAACAGCAAAAGTTAGCAAACTTTATGTCACATATATATGTATATATAATTTTTCCCTCATTTCTGTGACTATAATATTTCCAGTTACCTTGCTGTTTCATTTTCTCAGTAAAAGATATCTCCATCAATGGGCAGCCTCACTGGCTCTCACATCTATCAGGGTATTCATTATAGGCTCATGCTAGCTCATAGCACCTGGGCTGGGCAGAGGTGGTGTGGCAAAAAGCAACTATATTGTTTAAGTGGAAAAGAGCACATATTTACTTTGTTTTTAATTAAATATTATACTGAAAATGTTAAATATTAATGATACTTTGCAAACATTTGTCTTTTTAAATGGGTTGCAAGGTGTGTGTGCGTGTGTGTGTGCGTGTGTGTGTATGTGTGTGTTTTGCCCTCCCATCTGCCTGGCTTGTCTGATGGGGCAGGTGTTAGTGAGTACTGTGTTATCCTACCATCCTATGTCCTATCTACAGTCAGAATAGCCTGGCTTTGACACAATCAGGTCATTTTAGACAAACATAAAACCTTTTTCCAGGTGACATCTGAGACTCCCTGCGCTAAATCATCCATAAGCATGGCACCAGTGTGAACATAAACAGAGAGACGGCTTTGAGTTTGTGCTTGTCCTGTAAAAACCAGGTGCTCTCATGCAGAATGGTCATTTTGAAGGACAGATTGAGGTGATAACCCGCCATGTGTGAAAGATACTGAAACAGGAAATGTTTCCACTTCATCCCTTTTCGTCTCGACGTCCCACTGTACCCTCGGTTCACAGAGCAGTGTCATAAAACACAGAAGATTTCTTTCAGTTTACCATGTACAAGTGTGAAATATGATCTTACTTGTTGAAAGTGTGCGATCCATCAGGTGGCATTTATGATACCGTGCATTCAACCACTGTAAATCAGCTTTAACGCTAATGGCAACCCTGTCTCAGCTGCAATTTTAACTAGTCAAGACAATTACCTTTGCTGCAATAAATCAGCGGATCCCCTCTACTGCTAATTCCCTGCTCTTTCAAAAAGAAAGTGCTCAGCTCGTTATGATCACTCATGTCTTGCACTCATAACAACTTTGGTCAAAATTGGATACAATTCTTTTGGGATAAATGATTCCTTGGCAAACATTTTTTTCCCCATGCTTCATCACCGCTGTCAGAGAGTTTCTCTGTAATGCCCTACAGATTTTCCAAATCTCGTGTCTCTTTGGCAGAGCTGCATGGATGATAGAAGTCTCTGACAGGTTCTCCGCAGGCAGATATAGCTCAATCCCTTCTGTCTCATCATCTGGCTTCCTCCCCAACCCCCCAATCACTAGTCGGGCTCTCTGGGACATCTGTATGTCAGCCAATTGCTGATGAGCCTCGTCAAAGCTAACCGTCTGGCCGTCTGGCTGCCCAGGCTTGATTCAGACTGACAGCATCTGTCTGCCTCAGCTCTTGGCTCCCTGCAGAAATCAGACCTTTGGCATGGCAAAAAAAAACATCCAGATATGTTCCCTGGTACATCTGTAATGCAAACCTGCCCGTCAGCTTCACCATGAGCTTCATTATTAGCTTCATTTGAATCTATTCCAGATTGTCACCTTAGGTCTCTACATGTTGCACACACCTCCTCTAGACATGCAAGAGCATGAGATAGAACACTTAACAGAGTGAGGACAAACATGACAGCCTCTCCTAAACCAAACTCTTTGCTCTGTGTCATGTCTCAATCAGCGCACACTCCTCTGGGAGCCTGTGATAACTCAGGCTTTGAAGTTGCATGCATGAGACATCCGAGCTAACATGTACAGTATGAAGAGCTTTGGACGCATTCATCAGAATTTGTCTCTCTTCTTCACTCTGGAAAAGCAAAGACTGTTGATCTTTCACAATGCAAATGCAATACAATACTATACAAAGCTGTCCTAAATATTCTTGTCTTTGAATTACTGCCATGGTATACTTTCTTGTGTGCCCCCCCCCCCCCCCCCCCCACCCCCCTTCAGCAGCCGTATGTTTCGCTATTCTCTCCTAGCATGTGTCTGCTTGCTGTGTCTGCCGGTTGCTCTCAATTTGTCTTAGCAGGGACGCCGAGCCCTGGGAGCCACCTTGACATATTAGTACATTACATCTGAATCAGCACCTGACGCCATCCTAAAGCGCCTCCACATTTCTGTGTTTTCTCAGGCACATCAACAAAAAACACAATTTCATCTCTGTCACATTCCTCCTCACGGACACTTCTGTGACGCTCTGTCTCTGTCAGCCTTTCTGCCTCCTTTTATTCTAGTCTTCTTTGATGCAGCATTAATATTCTAGTGATTATATTTGTTTCCTTGCGCTTGTCATTGTTTTAGCTGTGTCTCAATCGTGTGCTCTCTGGTAAATTGCTTAATGCGTCAGTAGCTCCACCAAGTACAATAATCCATAATAGGGATGCACATGTACCATTTTTTCACTCCCAATACAAGTAAAGTACTGTGAGTATTGGCCGATATTAAATACCAATCCAATATTGAACCCTTCTTTTGAATACAGTTGCAAAGCACCACACAAACCCTTCAAGTGGATATATAGCATTTTGGTTATCATTATTGAAAAAAAATAGTTTGCTGCAGTCAATACATTATTTTACTGCTCAAGTATGCTACTGACTTTATTAATGCAGAATAACAACACAAAAAAGACAAAAAGTTGGGCATGTCTCTTAAAATGGACAATAACTTTTATTATTACAAAAATAAAGGAGTCAATTTTAGGCATGTGCATTAGAGTGCGGATCAGTGGACATATTTTGGTCCGAACCCAACACGAGCCAGAGAGCAGAGTAACTGAGCCAGACCCAAACCTGACAGGCGTTTTTGTTTTTGTGTCCAAACCCAACCCAAGTCAACCCGATCCGTGTGCTCCGCTGCTCTGCATGTCCAATAACCAACCCAACATTTGTGCTCAATATTAGATGACTTGGATCGATGAATCCCTAATTCAGGGTTCCCGGTAAATTCGGGAAATTTATGGACTAGCCCGTGACACCCATTTCAGTGTTTTGCCAAACTGCAGTGCCATGGGTTTGGAAAGCAAAACCGGTGCAGAACATGCAAAATGATGCTTTGATAAGCACACTGTATGAAATCAACATATTTGTGTGTTGTTAGCCTGTTGTTAGCATATTAGGATTTTTGCATGTAAGCAATATATTGTACAGTGCAAAAAAATGTATATATGTCACTGAATATGTTCTTGAAGAATCTTGGTAAATAATATCCTTGAGGAGGATAGAACTGCTGCTTATTCATATGTACCGTATTTCACCAATTAATCGCCCGGGCGTTTAATACGCAAAATCAACTTGGACCCCAGGCGTTTAAAAGAACCAGCCGGCTATTCGCTGCAGGCCTTTATTTATTTTTGCACAGACCTGCACCAAGCCATTACTTTGATGACAGTTACTGTCCAACATATTTACAGTCGGTCGATTTAAGATTACGGTACACCCTTTTTTCTAACGTTAGCTAGCTCTCTTATTTTGACAGAAAACGAAAGTGCCGCACAGTTATTGTGCGGCTAACTGTTTACTTCTGCAAAAATAAGGTGAATAGCCTTATTTTGGGTTACCTCAATATAATGCAAATAATCGCCCCGGCGGTTATTTGGGTCGGCTTTTAATACGCAAAATGGGTGCAGACCCCAGGCGTTTATAAGAACCAGGCGGCTATTTGCGGCCGAGCGATTAATTGGGGAAATACGGTATGTATTTTTCAGTTTGAGAGAGGAATTTGTCATGTAAAAATATAAGTGCTAATAATAGTGCCATATCTTGGACAGTTCTTAGTTGTGATCATTTGAAGGTAAGAGAGAGTCAGGGAGAGAAACACACACACACAGTCAGTCAATGGTTTCTTTGTGTCACTAACTGAGCAGTGGAGTTGAAAGCGGTCTTTGCCAAATGCTGATAACTCTTCAGCAACATAAAGCTTGCAAAACACTTTTGAGTGGTAAACACTCAAGTGCCTTGTTGTGGTTGCACTCAAGTTGTTATAGCTCCAAAATACTGCAAATGAAATACTGTTCTCTGTTATATTTGTAAGAGGTGAAGGGTAATACCAATTGGAGGAGTACAGTCATATTCAACATGCTCTACTTTTCTCTTAATCTGTTACTTGTGGGGGTTGAGGGGTACTTTGGGTATATCCAAGTACAATAGAGGTAATTTTAGACAGCTCTTCATCCTCCTCTTGTGTTTCAGCCCTTTTCGCCTCTCCATTCTCCCTGTGCACCATCCTTCCCTTCTCCTCCCCTCTCTTCTCTGTTCCAAACTAATTATTCCTCATTAATCTACAATAGCTCCCTACCAGTCTATTAATCCAAAGGTCTGGATGGCAGACAGTATTAAATGAGCTCTCCTATTAACTCAACATCATTACTCTCTCCACGTTAGGCACTGGAGCTGCTGACTCTCCACAGCAAACCCTCCAAATTAGCCTTATTAATTGCGTAATGTCTTTCCATTGCCCCCTGACTCCTCCCCCCTGCTCTGGAGCATCTATCATTTGCCATTTTTGTGATTCTCACTTCTGTGACCCTAGTGTGTATTTTCTCTTGGTCTTTAAACAGTTTCTTTTTTGCCTCTCTTTACTAGGAGAGAATGGGATAATGAGAGAATGATAATGGGAGAATGAGATATTGTAAATTTGCCCTGGTTGACCAAATTAAATTCTGGTGTCACCATTCCACCTGCAAGAAGTGATGAATCACACATCAGAGTGAAATACAAACTGTCTTGCACACCACAGTGAGCAGCTCTCTGCCCAGAGACAGTTGCACTCACCAATGTCAGATCCGTTACTTCTTGCATTCCTATGGTATCCCTTGGTACAAAGCATCACAGATTGGCCAGGTTGATAAGCATAAGCATACTGTGTATTGTTAACTGATGTCATATCATGGTATCTGGGTTTTGAAGTTGATATTTTAACAGATACCTCTCACTGGTGCCAACATGCAGAGCTCTACGTTGCATACAAAAAAGTAACAGTGCTCACTGGAACTGAAAATAGTTCTTACAAGTAGTTCCATTATAGAACCTTTTCTGGTTCCACAAAAATACCTTTCAGACCGCTTTTCTTGAAAGAACCTTTTTTTTTCTAAATTGGTCAAAGGTGCTTCAGTGAGCTGTAAAAACAGTTCTTTGAGAAACCAGCAATGGTTACTCAAAGAAGGGGGAAAAAGAAGAGAAAAGGTACATGGAAATATCAAGATGTCAATTTGGAACCAAAAGTAGCTCTTCATAGTTGTGATGTAGCACAATTATTGATTACATAAAAAGCCCTACAGACAGTTTTCCGTGCGGCACGATTACAAAGAAGGTCAGTGTAAAGACACAAACATATGCAAATTTGCACTGAGCGACACAACAACATGTTTGGTTTGAATACACCATGAAGAACCTTTTTTTCCAAATAGTTCTTGGTGGAGTTAGTTGGTTCAGTGGTTCAGTTGGTCCTTTTCAATTTTTTTTCACCAAACAATCAACCATCCATTAAATAAAGTTGATCTTTTGTAAAGAATCACTTTAGAGCCATTATTTTACTTTGTGCAGCTTTAACTTTAGCCTCATTTGGTCATTTTAACATTTGTGTTGAGTGCAGCAGTTTCCATCATTTGAGCATGGTGTTTGCCTACAATTCTCTCCATCTTTTTGATCTGTAACACAAGACAGATGTAATGACGTGCTAACAGCAGGCTCCATGCTAACAGAGTCTTGGTAGTGAGGGGTAATGAGGTCTACAGGATGAGAGCTGAGGGTGGTTGAATATCCAGAGTCCAGATGCTGAGAGAGGTTTCTGGGCAGAGGGCCCAGCACAGACTGGCTGGTCATTATATTGCTACTAATGAAGTACTATGAATATGTAATGGAGATAAAGCATTGGAGACTCCTCTGTTAAAGACAGATTACCACTAGTTTACTCCAAATTGTTTGTATACAGTTGTTTGGTTACTATGCACCTTTTCTCTGAATAAAAGTGGTGATACCTTCATGGTCATTTCTTCAAGGGCTGGCAATTCAAAATTGGATGAATGAATGAATGAGTTGCATTTGTGTGTGTGTGTTTGTGTGTGTGTGTGTGTGTGTGTGTGTGTGTGTGTGTGTGTGTGTGTGTGTGTGTGTGTGTGTGTGTGTCATGCCATGCCATGCCATGAGGTCCATAGCTCATCACACACAGGATTACAAGACACACTTAAACAAATGCACATCAAACAGTTGAATTAACTGTCTACCGGGTAGACTTGCTTTTTCCAAGAAGTCTGCAAATGCAAGTCTCTGTCTCACAGAGAGTTTTCACTATTTCATGGTTCTCAAGTAGAAAATCAAATAAAACCTTCCTTAAATCATAAAAAAAGGATAGAATTAAACAGCTCACTTTCTGTTTTTTGAAGATCACAACTGACAAAGTTGATCTTGTCCATCTGTAGAAAAATCAAATTTCAGTTAAATAATGCTTCCAATTTGCAGATGCAAAGGCAAGATACCCATAAGTCCTCCCCAAGCCCTTCAGTCTAATCCAGTGAATAATGTCCCTTTAATAAAGTTCAAAAATCCAAATAAAAGCCAAAATATTTATATATGAACGTGAACTTCTGTCCTGCCATTTTCCTGAGTTATTCCCACCACGTTAACATTTGTACACACTGATGGTGATTGTAATACAGCAAGGAAGGGTGACACTATGAAAAAAATGATGTATAGAGTAGGGCATTAACGACGCCAGACTTTTTCACGTCGACGTTTCAAACAATGTCATTGACGTTACATCGACCTGTCAACACCGGTAGCACGGGGGTGGGGGGTGGGGTGTCGTGGGGAGTTACCGGAGCTTTCGACAGACCCTTAACTGCACTGCAAAAACTCAAAATCTTACCAAGATTATTTGTCTTATTTCAAGTCCAAAATGTCTTACTACTAGTCAAAATATCTCATTACACTTAAAATAAGACATGATCACCTCAGAAGTAACTTGTTTTTAGACAATTGTCTCGTTTCAAGTGAAAATTTGCTTGTTTCATTGGCAAAATTTGTTTCTTGTTTCTAGCTAATTTTCACTTATTTCAAGTGAATTTTCACTTTTTCCACTGGCAAATTTTGCCAATGAAACAAGCAAATTTTCACTTGTTTCAAGCGAATTTTCACTTGTTTCAAGTGAATTTTCACTTGTTTCAAGTGAAAATTGTCTGTGACCCGTCGACGTCATTAACTGACGTCGATGGGTTGACCTTTATGTTAATGCCGTAGTATAGAGTTTAAAAGTCTGAAATGTTTTTATCATTCATCTAACTCATTGCCAACCGATTTCCACACGTTCTCTGATGATGTCTTTACATCTCAGCGTGGTTTTGTGATTAGACCGCGATGATCCAACCACACGCCGTCCACAAGTGGGACTTTGAGATAAGCACCGAGCTCCAGTTGCTAACAAACACAGCCAACAGCGCTCGATGTGGCTGTGTCCTCTGAGTGCTGCAGGGTTAAACACGGCACAGGGCCGACGACGAAGATGAAAACACCGCCAGCTCACTGTGGAGAAATAGCTCTCCCCTGCTAGGCCACTCCATTTTCAACAGCTGTATCCGAGACTTAGAGAGAGCTGCTGCTGAATGGATTGTTGGGTGATGGTGAGGTGGAGGGGAGAGGTGAGGGGAGGGGTTTGAGGGTGTTATGTGTTATTGAGTGTGTGATGGCCCACTGTGCGCAGGAGTAAATCCTCTCATCCTGAACCAGAGCGACGTGCTCGCTGATCAGTCTCTTTCATCAACACCTCGCCTGCCAGACTCCCTCCTGTGGAACCTCCACCCTGGGCTAAATACTGCACAGTCTTCTTTCCTCTGGCTTTGAATTGCTTTCTAAATGAGCTCCAGCAAGCTGTCTTCAAACACGGTGCACTGGAAACAACCAAGTGCAAATACAGCACATGCTACATTTGCATTGTTTAAACTCTCTATTTATTCCTGCATTTAAATGAGTTACTTGATCCGCTGTAATCACTATTTGCTTCCTTCTCTGGATTATACCAGAGTTTCCCTGCTACATACTTCCTGACAAGAATTCATGGGTTGTGTGCCAACCCATTAATTACACATAAGTGGTCACCTATCTTCAGCCCATTTTGACAGCCTGTCACAAACAATCACCCTCTTGTTCATGCGACTTGGGTGAACTAGAGGAACACTCTAGCAGCTAGCTATCAGCGTCAAAGTCAAACACACATGCACACACACACACACACACACAAAGGTAGCATTAACCTGCTATTAAAGCTGACAGATTGGGGTATTTGCTAGTGTTTCATTGTGAGCCTGAGGCTGTTTTCTCTTTGCCAGGGCAAATGAAAGGTTGTCCGGCCTTTTGATTCGTCATTGGACTCCGACCGCCATCCACAAGTGTGTAATATGTTGAGCAGAGAGCTAATATAATGCCTTCGGGTGCAGTTTGAGAGAATAAGCAGGTTGTTCTTTCCTGGACCCTTTGCAGAGGCAGTCTCCCTCTGTCAACTCTAAGGTTTTCTGTCTTAACCGAGACGCTGCCATTGCCTCAACATGCAAATGGAAACAGTTTGGGAAAATAGAACCATGCCCACTTATAAAATATAATGAACTGTTAGCATTGTGTATGTGCAGCAGTCGTTTTTAGAATGAGGTCTCATAATGTGAACTATTATCATAATGCTTTCCCCTGCTGATGGTTATTTGTGATTTATAAGATCATCGCAAAGGGGAAAATGTCCCTGTTTTCAGAGTTCACTGAGTAAATGTGGCCTGTTCTGGTTTGTCTCTGTGTGTTTGCAGGTCCACTGACTATGGCACCACCTACACCAAACTCAACCTGATGCCAGGGACAACCATTGTGGTGACCAGCTTCTACATCTGCCCCACCAACAAGAAGAAGGTAGGAGCATGTCTCTGTATGAGGCTATCATGACATTCATTGGCGGGCAGGGTTGGACGTAGAAGACATCAAGCTGAAGACGTGTGATTTTAGCATATAATCCACTCAAACTAAGGGCAAATTGTTGGCTGGTATAGATGAGTAATAATGCTTAACCCTTTGAATCCCATGGGAGCCCATGGTGAGGCTTCTATTTAGCGAGGTTTTATTTGATCCTCTCAACAGAATTCACCTTATTAGGGCCCGAGTGCTGACCGGCGCGAAGCCCTATTGTTTCCATAAGGATTATTATTATTGTTATTATTATTATTATTATTATTATTATTATTATTATTGTTATTATTATTATTATCATTATTATTCTTATTCTTACGCCTCTATGATCGTGAATAACTCGAATTCGCGTGGATGAAAAGTCACCAAAATTGGTGTGCGCATCAGTTCTGGCGAAATTTTTTTATGGGTATTAATGGTATTATGGGTATGGATATTAAATTCCAAGTACTATTATTTTATGGGTCTCATAAAGGCGGGGCAAAATGGCTCGTTTCTTTTTATTTTGCATTTTTGGTGGATTTTTTTCTAGTTGTTTTTTCCCAAATGTTCTTATATTTTTTGTATTTTTTTGTGTTAATATTCTTGTAACTTATTACTATTACTTGCAAATTTTAAGGTAATCTTTTTGCTAATTTGCTCATCATTCATTCTTATTGTGTTGATGCATGTTATTGCATACATTGTCATAACACTTTTCTCCCTGAACATGTTAACAGTTCAGCATTCAGTCAGAGCAATAGGAAATTCTATATGCAACCATAGCTTTTACACTGGCATCATTAGTGTTGTTAATCCAGCTATCGCCTCAGAAATAAAGTCATTTTCAAAGTAGAGAGCAGTGTGTGAGTTGAAGTGAAAGTGGAGGGGGGTAGGTGACTTAAGCTGAGATATGATTGGACTGCCAACTGTGGCGGTTTGTCCGACGGGCAGCGTTATTGCCAGGGTCCATGGTCCCTCCAATCGATGAAGAGATAGAGGGAGATTAGATGTAGTCGCTCCTCTCACTTTCTCTTCCATTCCTCACTCCACATGTCTGTATGGGGATTGCCAATTCATTCTCTGGAGTCACAACTACACACACACACACACACACACACACATACACCTACACAAACTGTCACACTAATGCATGTACACACACTAATACACACAAAATCATGGCGGGCCAGACCAGCAGCTGCAATTAACTGCATGGGAATGGAGTCATCTTCATTTCCCTCAGGGACAGAAAGAGAGAGGGAGAGCAGGAGAGAGAGCAAGTGGGGTAGACAGGAGGAGGCTGGTGTGTGTTAGCAGTGCTGCCGTGAGAGTGTGTGTTGTGACAGCAGGATGTCGGGTAATAGGAGCCGCAGATCAAGACGCTGCATAAAACACACCTCCAGGCCTGCCACTGGAAGTTCAGCACTACTTGCTTAGGTCGTTGTGGAAGGTTGTGTGTGTGAGGGCGCAGGTGGATGAGTCTGTGTGTGCATTTACGTATGTTGCCATAGTTGTGGGTCACACGGAAAAAAAACATCTGGGGGACCCTTGTTCCACCAGCGTAGGTCCAACAGGTGCACACAAGCTCATCAGACAATTTTTTCTTGGGGATTTTTTTTGTAATTTTTTTGTATGTTTTCAAAATATAATTCTAAAAATAATTTACTTTTTTTTTTTTGCAAATTTTCTTTTCTTTTTTTTTTTTTTTTTTACTACTTTTTGCTAATTTTCTAGTAATTTCCTATTAATTTCTTGCTATTTTCGGGTCATTTCTATCTAATTAGTCTTTTTCCAATGCTTTTAAAGAAGTTTGTTGAATTTGCCCAGTTTTCAAATGGTTAAGTGCTTGCGGAACACATTTTATGAGCCCTATATTGAGCCCTTGGTGCTCTGCATGATATGTCTTGTGAGCCCCGTGAGTGTGTGTGTGTGTGTGTGTGTGTGTGTGTGGCTGCATGTTCTGTACAGGGAGAGCAGTGCATGTGGGATTCTGTGAGCGTGTGTGTGTGTGCGCTGGTGCATGTTGGTCTGTCATCAAACACACGACTTTGATCCCTGTAACTAAACATTAGTATGCGTCCCTGTGTTTACTTCCCTCTTGTCATTGTCTAAATTATGAGGGATCACGTTTGTGAAGGTATACCCACATCCCAGCTCACCACCACCCTCCATACACACTTTGATCAATACTGCTAATCACATCAGAAAACAGCAGCGAGTAGGTCTGTGAGGCCTTTGAAGGGATTACACATGGTGTGAAAGGATCACACTGAAAAGGTGTGAGGGGCCTCAGCTAATCAATAGGACTTGAAGCAATTAGCTTCAAGAGGTGAGTCCTCACACAGACACAATGTCAACTGTCGTTCATTGAGAGCTTCATTAAAGATCTGCTGAAGACCCTTCGCAGCAGAGGACCCTCGCCCCTCTTCAGCACAAACAGACCCACAAATAAAGTTTCAGGCTTGTACCTTAGCTAGTTTTTGTAGCAGTTGTCTGTATAGAGCTGTATGCCAGGCAAGTGCTTCTTGATGGTAATACACAAAGGTTAAACCTGATTATAGCTAGAGAGCTTCACTCCAGTGTCTTTCTGCTCTCTAGAGCAGTGGTTCTCAAACCTCTTGGAAGGGAGAATTTTTTTTCCAAGGACCCCGTCTTGACAATAACACTAGAAAAAGAAATCATACAATAAGTTACCATGAGTATTGCAGAACACTGTTGCAGAACATGCTATTTACCATCACGGTAGCTTCCCTTGTAAATGAATGACATGTGTTGTCCAGGGTCCTTTCTGTGTGTTTTTGCATCTTCTCCCTCATGTCTGCATGTGTTTCTGCCAAGAGCTCTGGTTTCCACCCACAGTCCAAAGACATGATGTGAATTGAAGATACTAAATAGCCCCAGTGCGTGAACGTGTGTGTGAATGTGTCTGCCCTACTGTGGACTGGCGATCTGTCCAGGGTGTTTCCCAACCTTTCTCCTAATGAGCACTGGTGTAGGCTCCAGCAACCCATGACCCCAATTAGGATAAGCGGCTTGGAAAATGAATGAAAAAGGTGAATTGCCTGTCTCTCACCAGAGTTTATCAATTCTTGGTAGGAAAGGGGAGCAGTATTGTCATGGTAGCAGAAGTGAGTTCAGGATACTCCTGTGAGTTGGAAGTATGAGCACTTCTCCAACGTATTGGCTCTGGCTTTTTGCTTTTAGCCATCCGCTGAGCAAACATGCACAGGTTTCCCAATTGCCTCTTATGGTGGGTGTATTCCTCATTTTTTCATCAGAGAATTTATTATCCTCTATGTGTTTCATAGCTGGTGTGAAGCAGGCTGTGCTTCAAGCTAAACAGTAATATGGCACCAGTATCCTACCTAGGGCTGGGTACTGAACTGCAGTACTAGAAGCAACAGAATTAAGTCAGTACTGTGGGACTATGCCTGTATTTGCAATGGACATAGTCCTCATCCATGGAAATGTGTGAATAAAAGTAAATATGCAAAATTGAAAACTGCAAAACTGAGATATTAAATTCCAAGTACCATTATCGTTACCGGTACTGGAAAATTTTAAAGGTACCCTCCTAGAGCAGTCCTAACCTAAGTATGACTGATTTACAGCAGTAAATGTCACTGCATGTCAGAATCTTTACTGGCTTGAAATGAAGTGGCGGTTATTGGCTTGTGTTATTCTACAGCATGATACAAGAGGTTCCCCACATGCAGATACACGTCCTTTTTAATGATGCAGCACAATACAATTAATTATTTATTAGTTTAATCAGTTATACCACAGACCCCATGTGTCACAGACCCCACTTTGAAATCCACTGCTCTAAGGGTGCACTCACACTAGGCCCAGTTGTTCCGTACCGTTCTGAAGCACAAATGCCCCCCCTCCCCGGTCCCCTGCTGGCCTGCACTCACTTTACCCCGTACGCACGTCATCATGTTGAAAGACGACACACGTATGGCTCGACATCATCATAAGTCAACTTTTTACGCGGTTGCAGCAGCACAACGGACAACGACACAGACAACATGGCTCACACTTTAATGACTTTGTGGATGTTTTGGCTTCATTTTGTAAATAGTCAGCCCTCCCACATGACCAGATTTATTGATTGCGTGAGGCGGCGATTCGCAGTTAATTGAGCTGCATGCAAAAGATTTACATCATATCCACGTTTCGTGCGCTTCCTGCGTGACTGTGTATGCGCTCGTGCATGAACGCCTATACCGTACTGGAGCACATCTCCTCCAACCGTGCACGTTTCCCCCTGCCTCCGCAAAACTGTTTTATGTGTGCAGCTTGATTACTGGCGAATTGCTGTGTTGCACAATCAATAATCAACAATGTGTCGTTGTCTGTTGTGCTGCTGCAACTGCATATAAACAAAAGTCGATTTATAATGAAAGGTATATATGGCAGTCTGTGTGCGCGGCGCACCTGTCAGATCCGGCAGACCTGGCCGCTTTCTGAAGAAGGAGGAAGTTACCTCTGAAACTGTACAGGTAAAAAAAACACATCCCTTAACCTATGTCTGATTAAAAGAAACAAAAACGTCTTTTAGTTAAAAGGAAGACATGATGAATGTATTTGGACTATACTGATTTATGATGACGTCAGACCATGCCTGTTGTCGTATTTCAATGTGATGACGTGCATACCGCGGTTGGGCTTTAGGTAATGTGAGTGCAGGCCAGCCGGGGGCTGGGGAGGGGGGCATTTTTGCTTTAGTACTATATGGAGCAAATGGCCCTAGTGTGAGTAGGCCCTAAGATGCTGATGGGAGTGCAGATTCTGTGAACTTGGCTTCTGTCACAATTCTGCAGTGCAGAATTGTTGTCATGTAGTTCAGCATGGGCCACTTTCATTGCTCTATGTTTTTTAAGATGATGAAGCATTGTTGTGGTGAAGTCATGTTTCCTTCAATTGAACAAGATTGGCCTTTACTTTCTTGAAGTTTGCCTACGCTGGGCTTTTGTGTGGCTCTGCAGTGGAAAGCAGCAGCAGAGGATGAGCACACAACAACTGCAGAGAGAGCGTGGATGATTTTTTAAAACGATACCAAAAGCTCTCTGCTGGCTGGTGTATAACCATAGCACCTACTCACTACAAAGGTCAGTTAAACCCTCTTAAACCTAACTTTATTCATTTAATAACTAGAGTGGTTGATTCTTTTTCAGAATGTCAGAATGGTAGCCACAGGGAAGTCCACTTCAATGACAGAAGGCTAACAGTTAGCATTTGGAGTAGCCAGCCAGTAAAACTATCATAATATCCAAGGATTATTTTTGGTGACCCATCCTTACAGCAGTCGTATGATGTCTTCCTTGTTTTCCATGCATAGATTGACAGAGGGTGCAACACTTTAATTGCTTTAATTTAAGCAGTCAGAGAAGCTGGGCTGAGCAGGATACTGAGCATGGAGGAGGCATCAAATAAGGGAAGTTTTTGATTCAGCCAACAAGGTATGTCCTTCTATACCATTCTAAAGTAGGATTTCACTTTTTTTCACTGAATAACTTGCCCCACAAAACTGACAGGATGGCCAAAACTTATCACTGCTGTAAGGAGAAAAGACGATAGAACCTGTAGAAACATTTCCTGATACACACTTCACATAAAAGGAAGGGGTTAGCCGTAGAGATAAAGGCTCATGAAACTGGTGTAAGGCTCCTACCGGGCAAGACCGAGGGCTGCCTGAACTAGCCTCCTTCTCTTAGTACCATTATACAAATACTTCAACTCCTTATCAGCTTCTGGAGTTTTGTGAAAAAGGCTAAGTTATAAGATAATGATGACTAAGGGGATTTTTAGAATCGAGAATGATAAGTAAAAAAGACTGTAGAGGACTGTTTTCCTTTTTCTTTCTTTTTTTGTACCCTCACTGTCCCAGAGACATGGGTCTTAACCACTTTGACACTCGGCACAAAAATGGAAAAGAACCACTTCCTGCTATTAGACATATCCCTATGGTTCTGATTTGTCAAGCAAATTGCTGCAATTGAAAGCCTGGCACACACAATTTGTGTCACCATAATTTCTCAATCTAGGGGGGTTGATTTAGCAAGACAAATAATGTAAGTGAGCACAGCTGCACTTTACTTAAAATGAGTGCACCACTGTTAATATCATGTCACCTTTTTGTTTGAACTTAAGGTAATGTTTTATGTTTTTTGTGGGTCCCAAGAGGAATAGCTGATGTGTGTGCACTCAGCTAATGGGGATCTGGAATATCTGGAAGAGGTTTATTTTAATCAATAAACACGTCATACTCTGAAAATTATGAAAACCAGGGGGATGACAATTCATCCCTCTACACTGACTTTGTATTGTGTGAGGTGCCATGTTGACTTCCTATGGCTGTCATGTCAGAAGTACCCGTCAGTTTGCTTCACATGTGGTTTGGCTAGATTCAGCAGAAGACACTGAGCAGTTCTGGTGGAATATATGTGAATGTTCAATTCAAACTGCAGCCATGAATAGCAAAAATCAAGCTTATTTTGTAGTGAAATTCTGTCCCAGTAATGTTCCATTGATTTTTGTATTGCGTTGTGAAAGCTGGGACATCCCTGCCGAAGTGTAAATAGTGGGCATGTGTGACGCACATGTGCAAGTGTGAAGCAAACTAATGGTTACTTTTGACGTGATGACTGTCAGAGGCCAAGGAGGCACCTTCATGCAATACAAAGTCTATGGAGAGGGATGAATTGTTGTCCCTCCCTGGGGTGAGTGTGACTTCATAGTGCTCTGTCTCTATTTTTAGCAGTACAGCTCACAACAGGTGGCTGTTGAAGATTGTACAGGGCAGGCATTTGCTTTATCCACAAATCACAGGCCGTTCCTCCACTCACATGGTCCCAGCGGAGAGGGTAACTGTCACACGCTGTGGATAACTTTCATACTGGGAAATGCATTTCCAATTTTGGATGCCTCCAGCCTCAAGATAACAGGCAAAACACTCACCTGTTACGCCCCCACCGTGTCCATGTTGCTTTCATTACGCCAAATTTATGTCCACACACACCAGAGATCTGATCTGAATGTAACCAAGATCCCTGCGAACCTGACAATTACTGTGAGCTTGCATGATTATGTGTTAGGTTGAACTGGACAGCAGACTGAAGTGCTCAAAGGTGCCACAGAGGGTTTCAGACACCCTTTTCAATGGTGGTAAATAACAGGTGCAATTTCCTCTACCACACCAGCCACCCATCACGACAAATCAGATTTAATGGAATCAATCTCCATTCCCTCCTCCCAAATTTTTGTGGTGCTACATCAGAATGTCATAAAATACATAATGCATCAGCCGTACATGCAATTCTCAGTTTTTCTTTGATTTCAGCAGCGCAAACCTGTGATGCAGCACCTTTGGACGGACACTTTTGGTCTTGTTACCACATGAAAAGCATCGCTATTTCTTGCTAAATCAGGCCCCATATGTGCAACATAGATTGCTGGTCTAAGACAAGACAAGACAAGACCTCTTTGAACTCTGAATGGTCAGCATCCCTTGCATGTGTATCAACACCACTGGATAGATAATGACATAGGGATCTTCCTGCATGGCCATTACCCTTTATATAAGGCTGATGCTATTTATGTTTGTTTTTATAACCCTGACAAAGGCTTTGCAGAAATGTGTTGATTTTTTCAATAAATTGTTTGGTCTTTATTACCCCAGTGTTGCTGGATTCTATATCCTCAAAGTCAAGACTATCAAAGAGCAGAGTATCTGGCTGACTTCTCCTTATAGATCTCAGATCTTCCTGTATATGTAACGTATGGCTCGCTCTTCAGTATGCTCACAACAAGATGACACAAATTACCCAATCAAGAAAGTCATCCATTACAGTTAAACAACCTCTGTCTGTTACGTTCAAGACGTATGGGTGCTGGAAGGTGTTCACACCTAGTTGGTTTAGAGACATTATTTCAAACCCTCAAGTTTGAGTTTGTTTGACCATGTGAAAGCACTGTGTTGAAGAGTGTTTTTTTTTTTTCTTCATCTCAGTCCTCTTTTTGGCATGTGTTTTGTGATCCAACTACATGAAGCACTGTGCTTTATGGGTAAAAATACTGTGAATTATGGATTAAAATTGAGTTTTACCCTGGAAGAAAGTATTTTTCCACACCATGTTTCTCATCAGTGAAAGAAATGACTGCTTCTATGTGCCTTTGGCTGATAAATTACAGTTCACTGTGTGAAATGCAACAGAATCTATGCGTAAATGCAACAAAACAACATCACATTCTCCAACTGGAACCAAAACAAATGGACTACAGATTTGGAAATAGTTTTTTTAATTACTCACAGAGTTAGAAGAGAGGACATCCAAAAAGAGACCAATGAGAGAAAACTCCATTAGAATGGAATACACTGTAAACATGAACATGAGCAGAACGTTACAGAATACCAGAGTGAATGATTTCACAAATATGCTAGAAGCACTTCAGTGACTGTCACTTCAAAGAGTTTCAAACAGAATATTCAGATCGGGTCCCATAATGTTCAAATGATATCCCTGTGATGTGACCAATTTTGTAATTTCAGATAGACTAGTCCATTGTTTCCTTTGATTGACAGTGAAATAGCAGTCTGGTTGTCTCTTCTAAGATCCCTTTCCGACTGCGTCAATTGTGTTCCCTCCTGCTCTCCAAAGGAAAAAAAAAAAAACTTTAAGGTAATTGGATAATTTTCTTTAAAACAAATTTGCTGTCTTTGTCCAGTGTTATCATGAGGCAGAGGACCTTGAAAGTAATTATGGACAAAATGATGATAGAAGCAGTTGAATAACCGAGATAGGAGCCACTCTCCTGATGGAAAATGACCTCAAAATGTAGATGGAGAAAATGAGCTGAGGAAAAAAAAAATCCTTATGTATTCAACCTCTATTTGCCAAATTTCATGGTTGGTACACCAGGGGAAAAACTACTCACAGGAACTAACTTCAAGTCAACTTCATGTTCATAACAAAACCTCTGTGAGTCACTTGATATCATTAACCCAGGGCAATGGTATGGATTCTGTTGGAACTGCATCCTAATCTGGGTCAGATTCATAGCAACCCTTAGTCAGGAATATATTGTGATCATTGATAGATAGACTATTAACTGAGGGAGAACTGTTGCTATCATGCCTTCAAACCAAGCTAACAAAATCCCTGCCGTTTTCTGACTGAGAGCAAGTGCCTACTATCTCCAGCACCCGTTTCAGAGCTGCTGACACTTGAGATATGACAGCTGTGATGTGTCCAGCCTGACTCCTTTTTATGTGATTAATCTTCAATAATTCAGTGGGTTTTCACACATGCTTTCGTGAAGCACTTTGCTCTCATCCCCTGAGGGTTTAGCCCAGTGTTTGCCCATCCTCTCTCTGCATCCTCTCTCTGAGATACTGGCACTGTGACAACACTTGGAAGCAGAATGCTAATCAGGCCTCTTGTGTATATGGTTCCATATCGACGCTGCTATCGAAGGCAAGCCGGGTTCAGCTGTGGGGCATCAGAGGAAATTGTTCAGTACCCCTCCTCTCCTCTCCTCTCCCCTGCACAGTATAACTGCATGCAAAGTGACCCCTCTACCCAGTTTGACACAGAAAAGCATGTGTTCCAGGGCTGAAAGCTATGCCAGCTAAACTGTGGCACAGTTACATTAGACCAAGCCATCCCATCGTTTTTTGTTTCCCTCCTTCTACTTCCTCATTCTGTCCCTGCAGCCGTATGTCATCTCCACCGTAGAGAATCAGCCTTTCCTTTATCCTCTCCCCAGACACTGATCTGGGACCTGCTCTTAGTATGATAAAGAGGCTGCAGCGAGTGATGGAAAAGTGAATTTGGGACAGTTGGAGGCAAGTGTAGGCCACAGAAGCTAGCACTAATACCACCTGGAGGGTTAACGACTCTGGATTCCATTACAGAGTTTTGGTCCACCCACCGAGTCACATGGATACAATATTACTCTCCCGTGTCTACACGTTTTACTAGAAGGATTAGTAAAACAAGTTCTGGGGTTTGGAGCTCAGTTACAGTTTCAGGATGCAACTAATTATGAAACAGAAATGAGTTTAGCTGAGCTGGAGTCTTGGGAAAAAACAGCTTTGGGATTTGCTCAACATGTGACTACATACTAATGCACAAATGCTGTGGTTAATTCGACCCTTAGATTATATGGGGGCTCCTGGCCAAACCAAGATGTAAGTGACAGAAAGAGAGGGGGATGATGTATGCGAGGACACAAGATTATCACAGCTGGGTCCAGCCCAGCCTGGAACTAGATGTTCTCTGGATGAGATAAGTTATGGCAGATGCTGTACTCTCCATCTCTCACCTTATCAGTACTCTCTCTCTCTCTCTCTCTGTGTGTGTGTGTGTGTGTGTGTGTGTGTGTGTGTGTGTGTGTACATGAAAGAGAGAGGAGAGAGATCACACAAAGTAGATGGGTACGGCTGGGTACTTTTTTTTTTTTTAACCTTAACTTACCTTACCTTTACCTTTTTTACCTTAACAAGTGGTTCCTTTGGTACAAATCAAGCAATTCAAGTACAAATACTACTATCTATCTATCTATCTATCTATATCTAGATATAGATAGTCTATCTATATCTAGATATAGATAGATAGATAGATAGATAGATATGTGCATTTGTGTGTGCGCACCACGTGTAACTTTATACTAACTTTATTACGGTAATGAAATTCAGGTGTGAATGATACCAGAGTATTAAAAATACAACTGCTTCCCTTACCAAAAAGAAGTAAACTTTTAGTTTACCTTTCCAAGTATACTTAAGTGGAGTTTGAGTATACTTTATCAAGTATACTTTCCTTACCAAGTATACTTGTATTTATGTACTAGTAGTGTACTTACATGTGTACTAGTTAGTATACTTACAAAGTATACTTATACTAAAAGTACCCTGATTTGGCCCATTTTTGAGTATACTCGGGTAAACTTCAAGGTTACTTTACTTATATATAAGTATACTTAAATTATACCATTTCCTTTACTTGAGTTGTACTATTCTTTAGTTAAAGTAAACCATTTGTATACTCATTAGTGTACTTCAAGTACATTATTGCTTTACTTACTTTGCACTTTTATAAACTTAAAAGTGCACTACTCTTTTACCTTCAATGTACTTGAAATATACTTTACTTATACTTGATGCATACTACAACCATATTTGAATTTGTTGACCCGGCCGGGGATTGAACCCCCGACCTCCCAGTCTCGGATGCTCTACCACTAGGCTACTGAGTTGGCACAGTCTGCTTTGAATCAAATAGCTGAGTGGAGAGGTATCTCATGTGAATAAACACCTCTTGGAAAAAAATGCACTTTAATGAACGAAGAACTGAAAAATGCGAGGTACTGAATGAAAGTGTTACAGGGTTTGGGTGCCAACCCTGTGAGAGCAAATGTGACAAATAGGCATGGCATTCAAAACTTCCTTTCCAAAAAGTAGTATACTCAAGTATACTTATAAGTATACTTTTTATGAACTAAGTATACTTTCTGTGAACTAATACTTAGGTAAATATACTTTTCAGATTACTTTGAATGTACTATCAGGAATATAAAGTTTAAGTATACTCCAAGTATAACATACTTGTTATACTTATAGTTTAAGTATTATCCAATAGTAGTTAAAACTTAGTACAAGTATATAAAAATGTTGTACCTGCTTGCAACATGGAGTGTTATTTTACTGTATTAGCTGGCTTGTTGTATAGCTATTTTACACATTGGCTGCTTTGAGGTAGTTGCCATAACACATACACTGTGAGTGAACCTGTAGTGTACTGCTTATACTTGACTACATTTACACTTAAATACTACTATATTTACGTATATACTGTTTATAGGTTCAAGGTTGCCAGTTGCCACACACAAGTACACAATGCTCAAATCAGAATTCAACTCATACTTAAAGTACCATCCATCTTTCTTTATAAAACACATTTAAAAACAACAACACTGTGCCAAAGTGCTTTACAATTAAAAAAAAAAAAAAAAAAAGAAAGAAAGAAAAGAAAATACACACTGCACATGAATCATCATATTGTAGTCACGTTCATATACATTCGGCAACATACAAATGATCAACGTCATCAAGTGTTTTGATGACGTTGATCTCTTCCAAACCTTGTGTGTGGCAACTGGCAACCTTGAACCTATAAACAGTATATACATAAATATAGTAGTATTTAAGTGTAAATGTAGTCAAGTATAAGCAGTACACTACAGGTTCACTCACAGTGCATGTGTTATGGCAAAGCAGCCAATGTGTAAAATAGCTATACAACAAGCCAGCTAATACAGTAAAATAACACTCCATGTTGCAAGCAGGTACAACATTTTTATATACTTGTACTAAGTTTTAACTACTATTGGATAATATACTTAAAGTATATCAAGTATGTTATACTTGGATTATACTTAAACTTTGTCTGTGTACTCATCAGTATAAACTAAGTATACTTTTGTTAAGTATATTCCTGATTGTACATTCAAAGTAATCTGAAAAGTATACTTACCTAAGTATTAGTTCACAGAGAGTATACTACTTTTTGGTAAGGGTTGCTTTGGGAAAAGATAAGCAGAGATGTTTTCAAGAGAAGCAGAGTGACAAGGTTTCATAAACAGTGAAAATATGAGAAAATGGCATTGGAATTTATTGTTTAATACACACAGGATATATGATATTGAATGAAAGGGTAATTTCTTACTTCACTGGGACTGTAGCCCTTCTTCTTCACTGCTGCATGGTGACATACTTCATGCTGTCAGTCTCTGTAATGAATAGATAAACATGTGCATTGATTTGTAGTTGCAAAGCCTTTCACTCTTTTGTCTCTTTTGCAAGGCTCGATCATATATCTCGGCATAACATAACACTGTAGCATTGCCGCAGTCCATTCAGATCATGGCATAGCATTAGCTGTGATCATCTTTGACCTGGCATTGATCAGGACTATTGATCCATGTGTTCCCCAGCTGGGTTCTTATGTTTGTCCTGCTTGTTAGACCCCACAGTGATCACGACTGCCACTCAGCTCCCACATGGCCACCTAAATGGATTGGCTTGACCTGGATCCACCATTCAGATCAATAGCGAGCAACAGCCACAGACTCACACTGCTATCTGCTGGCTAACTGCACTCAGATCTGTCAGTCATGCAGCTTTTGCAGTGATGTTCATGTTTTTGAACTTAGGAGCTGTGTGTGTTCTTTTCACTTTTCTTTTAATGGGGTTTGGTTAATATTTCAATGCAGTCAGAGAAGATAGAAAAGAGTAAAAGCAGAGGGAGGATCAGACGAGGAAAGAGGTGAAACTAAAGGGAACGGAAGAGAGAATAAAAAATATCCTTTCCTGCTTTTCGTGTTTTCTACTCCTTGTCATAAGTCCTGCCCCTTTTACAGTGACCCATCACGGCTCTTTATCTCTGTAGTTTATGAATTAATTGATGCCAAAGATGATCTGAGTCAGCGTTTTATGTTGCGTGCCGATGCAACCATTGCTGTAGCGAAGACACATTAGCTTTGACGTAGCGCTCATATTGGCCTAGCTGTCTGAACACTGTGTCTAAAAATAAAAATGTCTGTCGCTAATCCCTTTATAACATACCATCCCGATTAGAGCGGGCCAAGTTTAGCTGTGGAAGATTCAGTTTTTGAAGTCCCGTTGTGAGTACAAGTTTAGTGAGCCGTCAGGCAAGCAATCACATATCCAAAACACAGTCAAGTCTTAATGCCATTAAGAGGAGCTTCTGTGAAATCTGTAATGGGATAGTCAAGGCTATTGTTCAGCTGCAGGAATAAAGCCAGACAGGCTGTGTTTATACTGCAGGAAAATGGAGGATTACTTAGTCTTATGAATTTGTGGGACATAATATCTCATTTTTACAAGAATTCATGGCAGTCACATTTGATGGGCAGCATCAGGATGGTTTTTGGAGATCTGGGTTTCTGAAGAATGATACAAACATCCATATTTTTGGTTTTAAGTTGCCAATATTTTGCTGACATTCAGTGGTTTTGAAGAATAGTAACAGTGTTTTCGTTTTGTTTGTTTTTTTAAATCCTACTGGTATCTGCACACAATCAGCGCTGACAGTGTGGTGATTGCTTATGTTACATAAAATATGTTGCCAGCCACCACGTTGTCCTTCAGCCTGCCCTTTTCTTCAACTCCACATGCCCACCAGTCCTAGCAACCAATAGTTATGGGAACTGAGTCAAGGGAAACCTGGGAATTTTGGTTCCAAGAAGGGAGATTAGATGAACTTAGGTCAGTTACTATGGCTCAGCTCATGCTCTGAAGCAAACCTGCTTGGTAGAAGCTATGCAAAATAACCAAGGGCTCTATTTTAACAATGTAAGTGCACAGTCTAAAGAGAATGGTGCATTTAGGGCATGTCCAAGCCCACTTTTGCTATTTTAACGGCAGAAAAAGGGTCATTTTTCCAGCGTTAAAATAGCATTTGTCAAGTGTTTAGTTCAAAAAGGTTGTACTTTGTCTCTTAATTAGTCATGGATGTGTTTTGAGTGCAACATGCAATAAACGAATCAGAATGCCATCTCCCATTCCCTTTAAAACTCAGGTGCGCAAGTACCTGGATTGCTATTATAATGGAGTACTTGGCAGGTAAGAAGGAAGACTTCTCTGCACAGGAAATGGATCTGCTCATGCACGAAATGGAAGTGCACCAGCAGATCATCTATGGCAACAGCCTGTGTGTGTAACAAGCAGAATGTATGTGTGTTGTGCTCCCATGTATGTAGGCGTGCATCACTATCTTGATAATGGCCCTAAAATAACAGTGAACTGTACCACTGACTTCAGACCTGGTTTTGGTGCTCAGTCACTTTCAACTGCTTCAAGATAGCAATGCACCAACCATGCACGGGACCACACCTCATTTTAAGACCAGCAAATTGCAACTGCAATGCAACTGCACCAGTTGGAAACTAACAAAGACACTTGTGTTGCACTTGGCGCCACTTTGCGGCAGGTATAAGACAGGGCCCCTTGAGTTTTTTGTAAGAAAACCTGTCAGCCTGCAGCATTTTCCCTGGGAGATAGTTGTCAAGGATATGGTATGAGTTTTTTTGGCAATCTGTAGACATTGAATTCTATATTATTATTCACAGTCACAGTAATCTTGGTCTTAGTTGTAAATTGTTATTAAGTCTTGCTTTCTTGCTTGGTGAGAAAGTGACAACTCCAGTCTCTCTTGTTGGCATTTCCAAGGAGAATATAATTTTATATTAATTTCACCTTTTATTTTGCCTGCTCCTGTTCCATATTAAAACACACTCTCTCCCTGTTTCTCTTTAGAGAGAAAAAGGAGACATACATATCACAGCACAAGTTGGGTTAATTGTTTGCACTGTATTGCCTTCCTTGTTTTGAGTTTGGATTTTGGATTATGGGAAAACTCAAAGTGGATTCATTTTTGTTACTTTATAAACTGAACTTAATTTAATGGAAGTGGACTGAACCAGAAGGAACTTTCTTTCTGCTTCAAAGTGAATAACAGCTTCCACACAGTAGGAGACAAGTAGTCAATAAACATGAGGCCTTCACTTGGTTTGTTATGGTTTTTGTTTCATCATTATTTCATCGTGACCTTACCTGACACTATGCTTGCTGTCAATCACTTGACACCCACAGGAACAAATGGAAATCTCCTTCAGGAAACATCCCCTCACAAACATGCTGCCTTACAAACCTTTCTCTCACATCCACATCTTTTTAATTGAAGGCATCTTTTCAAGCTGGGACAATAATTAATCTCGAGCTGGGTTTGACATCAGATGCTCTGATGTGGAGAAACAGTGTCAAAAAATATCATTATGTACAGCATCCAGTAAATGATTCTGGAAATTGTTGCAGACTAAAGTGAATGAGCTATGCACAATGGCATCCCTAGACATCACACGCTATTATCACAATATATAAGTCATGATACAATAGTATTGCGATTTTAAACATCATTTTTACTGCAGCAAAATGGGGCAGACTGACCAACTCTGCCATTAAATGTCACAAATGATTCTTGGTGATACAATTTCGATACTTGGTGTCTGTGTTTCGACACAATACTGCCACACAAAATATCGTAATACTATGCTGTATTGATTTTTTTCCCCACCCCTAGCTGCTACACCAAAATCATTTGGGGGCTCCTGTGTTTACATACATCAATGTACATCAATGTAGGTTCAAAAGATTTACAACCTGAAAGATTTCTCTGAACAAAATTCCCCTTATTTGTTGGGTGATTTTTTTTTTTTTTTTCACTTGTTGGAAACTTTGTGGTAATTTTTCTTGTATCGTGCTTTTAAGCATATAATTAAGCTTTATGATACTTTGTACTAGTAATTTGCCCCTTTTTATGTTAATGTTTTTGTTGTACTTATTTCTTTGATTTCACTTTTCCTCATCTGCCTAACGGGCTTGATGGCTCTGGCTACCACCCAGAATAATATCACTGTCATTTCCATTTTGTCGTTTTGTCATTTTTCACTGTTTTCATGACAAACTAGTTCCCCAAACTCAGTCTTCGGTTTCAGAGTTTTATTCCTACCAAGCTCTGAAACTGAACAGTACTGAAACCTCGAAGTGTAATGCAATGAAAATCAGTTCACATGACATCAGTATGTGGTTGAACTAATCCACAGTTCATGTCTCCTCTGTCTTTCCTTCTTCCTGGTCCCTCGTCTCTTTCTCTCTCCTCTGCAGCAGCTCCTTTTCTTTCTATTTCATTGCTCTCTTTCTTCCTACTTCCTGCCATCTCTCTTACTTTCCATCATGCCAGCTCTCTTTTTATTGCTCTCACTTTCCTTTTCAGCCATGTTAATTTACCTTCCTTTCTCCCTTCCCATTCCCTTCATTCACTCTCTCATTCTCTCCCTCTCTCTCTCTCTTTCTCTCCTGTGATTGCTTACTCTCTCTTCCCTCTGCAGTTTTGTCCCTTTCTTTCACTTTCACTTTTTCTTGCTACTACTCTACTCTCTCTCAGCTATCCTTCTTGCCTTTCCTCCATTCTTCTTTCTTTCTTTCTTTCTTTCCTCTTTTCTCACCCTCTCTCTGTCTGATATATAGCGACTTCCATCCTGCACAAACGCAGCCATAAATATTAACACCACAATAGATGCTATTTTTAGTGCAATTGCTCTCCACTCCTCTCTCTCTCTCTCTCTCTCTCTTCCTCCTCCTCCTCCTCCTCCCCCTCCTCTTCCTTTACCACTAACTGCAGATGCGAGACCCTGAGCCAGACGCTGGAGATTGATTAAGCCTAAGTGAGGGGGAGGTTGGCCATTTATGTGTGTGTGTGTGTGTGTGTGTGTGTGAACAGGCACAGTGAAAGAAAGATTGTATGGACAGATCAGGAGGAAGAAGTGGACAAGGAGATAGATGGATTATGAAGGAGGAAGGGGGGGGGGCGTCTGTGTGTGTGTGTGTGTGTGTGTGTGTGTGTGTTTACAGTGGAGGCATGATGAAGACGTAGGAGGAAGGAAGGGCGAGAAAGATGGTGTGATAAATAAGTCAACAATAAACAAATAGTAATCAGCAGTATTGACTGTGATACTCTGTTGTATCTGTGTGTGTGTGTGTGTGTGTGTGTGCATCCATCTCTCAGGATGATTTAGTGTAGTTTCAGTTGAGGCTCTTTAGTAGAATAAACACACGAACTTCAAAGGAAAGTGAAGACATGTCAGTGGGTGTGTGTCCCGGGGCAGGTGATGCGGTCCTTATCCACGTTAATCACATTTAGGATGGCATTTACACGATTCAGGGCTTTTTAAATGTCGCCACTATACGGCAAGCCATTTTAACATTTATTTAAGAAATTTGACAATCTGTTTTTTTTTTTTTTTTTTTTTTTTTTTTTTTTTTTTGAAAAAATTGAAAATATTTCACTTCCCTTCAGGCTGTTATTTAGTACAGAAGTGGTGCTAACGTCCTCTAGTGGAAGTCTCCTTTTATTAGTAAAATAATTAGATCACTATTTACTTTGCTTTTACATTGCTTTCGAAATCCCAAATCAGCCCTTTTAAGAGGGAGAATACAAGGCTACACAAAAAAAAAAAACAAAACATGTGAGTGCTGACCTGGGATCAGTTTCACAAATTAAATCATATTAAATAAAACATAAAAATCTGATCCTAGACCAGCAGACAGGAGTCAGACTGGTCAGGACAGACCTTCACCAGATTAAGACACCTCAGCTCACATGAAACTGACCTGTACTCTCCACACTGAGAATCCAGATCTTTCAAAAAAGTCATATGTTCAAATAACAAAGTAAATGTATTTTTTTTTTAAAGAATAGTGACTGTAACATGATTTCTGAAAATGATCCTTTACATTACCAATAGCAAGAAAAATAATCTAATTAATCTGATTAAAAGGAACTGAATTATGTCCAACTCGAGCAATCATTCTAAAAGACCCTATGAAATGGACTTTTACTTTCTTGATGTGATGTATTTCCTGTTGAAACAGGACATGGTGCAGGGAGCGGTCATTCACAGGTGTAAACCAGTAGGACAAACCAAACCCTAACCCTGATCCAACAGGAGCTAACTGGATTTGAAGGGATAGGGGGATGAGAGAGGATGTTTAAAGATTTGTGAGGGTTTTGTTGGTTGAACTTTGAATTTACAGCCACTAGTGCAGGATGATGTCACTATTTAAGATGAAAGAAGTCATGTGAGGTCATTTAATGGGGAGGCATCCTTCCAACTGAGCAAGGCAGCTTTCTCCTGGGAGCCACAAGAGAGAAGAGAGACCGTCATGACAGTTTTTAAATTTGGACTGTGATAAAACTGTTTTCAGTTGGCCTTGATTTTGATTTGTTTTTTACTGTTTAAGGGAATAAAATATGATGTTGACCCGTCCTTGTTGTTGGGGTGTGGCAGACTGCAGCAGCTGACAGCCGAGCAGATAAACAGCAAACATGATGAGAAACTGTTCAGTTTTCTGTGACACCACTGGTTCTCAACTCGTCCTCATTAACCCTTTGAATCCCAGAACGCCTTTATTTTGAAAGGGTTTATTTTGTTATTAACCTCTGAACAAAATATACCTTTGTTATTTTCTTATATATGTATATGTATATGTTTATGTGTGTGTGTGTGTGTAAGAAAATAACGTGTGTGTGTATTTGTGTATATATATATATATATATATATATATATATATATATATATATAATTTTAATATTGTGTTGGTAACTTTTTGTAGTTGTCTTGTAATTTATCATTACACATTTTGGTTATTTTATGGAAATATTATTGTAAATATGTGTGTGTGTGTGTGTGTGTGTATGTGTGTGTGTGTGTGTGTGTGTGTGTGTGTGTGTGTACTATTTCTTACTTGTACTACTTTTTACTTTTTTCATCCAAAAAAACAGCAGCTAACTAGCAATCAACCCAGAACTCCAAAACTCCTTTTCCCTCTTGACAGCAATCAGTAGGCTACTTAATAACTTTGTTTATTATTATTTTATTAATTCCTCAAATTTGGATCAGATTTTTGAAATGTCATGACTCCCACACCATACTTGGTTGATTTCTTCACCCAGAGGTGATGTATTTAAACCAATAAAGAATTAAAGAAAAACAAGAATATGTTGACAAGCTGTGGTCACAGAGGATCCTTCATGATATCAGAGGTAGACAACACTGACTGGCTGCTGTCCTAATCCACAACGTTTTTATTTGTCCAACCCCACTGTGGTTACAGAAACTCTCCCTGTACTTTCTGAATCTGCACTCTTCTGCTCTGCCTCTATCCTTTACTCTCTCTCTCTTTCTCTGTCTCTCTCTCTCTCTCTCTCTCTCACACACACACACACACACACACACTCAAGCCAATTCTTTCATTCACAATCTCTCTCCTCTGCATCCCTCACCGTCCTCCACCTTCACTTTCACTTATCTTCCCCCAATTCCACAGCAGGAGAGAGGAGAAAAAAAGAGAGGAGAGGAGAGAGCAAGAGAAAGAGCCAAGAAGAGAGAGAGGCAGAGACAGGGAGAGAGAGAGAAGGAGAGCGTGAGAGAGAAGTGATGAAAGCCAACATCTAAAACTGGAAAATTGATCATTTTCTTCAGGACTCCTCTTCTTTTAACTGCGAGCTGGGCTGAATATAAATTGATAAATTTGCCAGGCTGCAATGACACTCGAGGCGAGGAGGGGATGAGATACGGCTCCTCAGTATAGATCTAGAAGTAGTAGAGCAGGTCATAGAAGTGAACATCTAGGATTAGATCTGTGATGTGAGCTATGTGCTGTCATACAGACTGCTCGTCAAAGGGCTAATCCTTTTTTCATTTTTTTATTTGAATTTGAATTTGAATTTTAGTGAATTTGATTAAGGTTTTGCGTGACCATTTTTCTGTTGGATGTCTCTCTCTGTCATCACCGTGAAATTGCAGATATTTTATGGTAGCATTTTTTTCAGATATTGATAGTCAAATTTACCTCTGTCACAATACAGTATTGTTGATGGAAGTTATATCAGCATATTTAAGCACTAAACACTTTATTTAGAGAAATTGTACTGTGGCATTTTTGAAATATTACAAGTCACCTTCAGCTGTCAACATGTTGAATGAAATATCTACAACCTACACTTCTTCACTTCTTTATGATATGCCAACAGGTCCCTCTTTTATCTAATTTGAAATAATTGGCTTATAAGTTCTAGATTTCCAAATATTTGGGGACATAATTTTGGTATAATTCATTTTTGTTTTTGATGTTCTTCAAATTGCAAATTGACAGTGTCTAAATTGTCACTGTAGCAGAAATGCCCCCCCAGCTGCAAATCAATATCAGCCCCATCTGTGTGCTGGATTACTAATAATCGGCATCAGTCCTTAAAAATTGATATCATTAGGCTGCTATAGAAGGTGCCATGCTGCCCTGGAGCAGTTAAGGGTTCAGTGTCTTGCTCAAGGACACTTCAACATGCTCTGTGCCTCCTGAGCCAGGCCGCCCCAGAATGTAAAGAGGTGCTGTAAACAGTGAAGAGTGCAGTGCGACGTCAGCCAATAACTGGACTCAGACAAAATACAGCCTCTGTTTGTTTCCTATTCACATTGTACAGTTATGAGAAGGGATTTCCTGGTCATTTCCTCTCATCCAAGCCGATCTGCCTTAGGAGAAAAATAAATCCGTTGTAGATGTGCAACGTTTTATCAGGAGAATTTGAGCTCGGAAAATTGCCAATTTTCCCCATCACGCCAACATACAATGATGCTTCATATTCCCCCAGCCTGGTCATTTAGTCTCCCCACAAATCCGGCAGGATCACATTCAGGGGGGGGGTGGAGAAGGGCTGTGGAGGACTGAGGAGGGCTGAGGTGTGTGTGTGCGTGTGTTATAAATACTGTGATAAGACATTGAGTGTATTATAATTTCTTGTAATGCTCTGTTATGTGGTGGTCTGAGACAGTTTTGTGTTTTTTATTGTTCATTTATTTATTTGGTATGAGTGCTGGAGTACATTTAAAAGACATAATGCAGATTACCTAGAATTCATGCAGAGTGTGAGGTAACGGGTGTCTGTCAAGGATGTATTTACACACAGTCTCTACATCTGATGTCCACTTGTCCAACATGTTGTTGATTTTGACCCCACCCGCCAAAATGACAGCTCACTGAAACTGTGTTCAATAAATGATGTAGTTGTTTAGTTGGTGTGATTTTTACTTCAAAGCTCCGGCTCATTTGTAATTGAGCTGTGTGAACCTCAACAAAACTAAAATACAGAGAAGACTAAAAGCAAACTTTTCCAGCATGACTGTTTTGTGTAAACTGACTGACTATTATAGGACTGTTATGGTATATTCCATAATTCTACTGCTATATTTATATGTTTAATGTGTTTAATGATTCATGTCCAAGCTAGACTTAGAAAAATGTACCCACACGCTTGCCTTCAGTAAATTAGATTACTAATTAGATTATTAGTCTTTTTTCAAGTATCACCATATAATCTGACGGAACACTGCTGATTGGATTTAATACACAAGTTGTGCCAAAATAGTTGTAACAGTAATGTGTGTTCTTGTTATTTATGTGTTGTGGGAATATATTTGCTCCTAGTTTTTCTGACCATCCATGCACCTTGCCCAAAGGTGAAGTTGTGCCAGAACACCTGTTTTGACTTTTTTTTCTGGAGAAAAAAAAAAAAAAAAAAAAAAACATATAAAACATATAGAAAGATGGACAGAGATGGGTGGTTCTCAGCTTGAAATCAGCTTCATCAAAATTCCTCCAACACCCACTCACATGCCTACAATGCATATAAGCTTTCTCTCTCTCTCTCACACACACACACACACACACACATGTGTGTATGTTTGTGGTCCTAATTATATCCAGTTTGGGTAGTTTTTGTTACAGACAGATCACTCTAAGTCCCTCAACATAGAAAAAAAAGCAGGCAAACACACACACACACACACACACACACACACACACACACACACACACATGCAATGAAATAATAGGCGCCTGTTTCCCCTTGTGGCACATAGATAGCTGCGACTAACGAGGGGCATATGGAGTGCAGACACACACACACACACACACACACACACAAGAAAGAGAGATAGAGAGAGTATAGGAGAGAAAATAGAGGCAATAGGTGAATGAGATGGAGAAAGAGAAAAAAATGTGAAAAACAGAAAAATTAGTGTCAGATTTCTTTTTTTTTTTTTTAAATGCTTGTGTAAACAAGTTTGTGAAAAAGGCTGTGTTCAGATGCCTTTCACAAACCTAAGCAAATTAATTTGATTTCTTTCAAAAACATGGGGAAAAATGTGATGAGCAAATTAGCCAGCAGTTCGTAAAAGCTCACAAAAACATCACCTGAATATGAAAACATTAACCGAAAGTCATCAGTAAACAAATAAATTAACCTTAATTAAAAACCTTAATTAATTACTTAATCAATTCATTAATCAAAGAAAACAATCTATTTTAACTAAATAGTGTGTGTGTCTTTTAGTGTGTGTGTGTGTGTGTGTGTGTGTGGACAGACTTATGATGTTTTAAGTGCACATTGGACAATAAACACCAGTCTGCATTATATAAAGTGTGTTTTGATGAACAGTTGAATCTCTGTCCTGTCAGAGTTCAAAAAAAGAGGTATCGTGGTTTATAGTGGGATTTTCCATCTTGGTGCCACTGCCTACATTATTAGTAGCATCAAAGTCTGGTTAGCTTTGGTTGAAATGATGAAATAAGTTTTTGCTTTGTTAAATTTGATAGTTATGTATCACACCGAAAATCAATATAATCAATATAATCTGCACAGGGGCATTTGTTTTCCTGGCCAGTTAGTAAGTTGTTCCAGGAGAGGACTTTCTGCTGCTGTAAAACTGGTCCTTAACCCATAATTTACAGTGTGTTTAACCCATAAGTAGTGTGGGATCACTCCAAATAAAGCTCCAGGGTTGGTTTGGAAATGTACTGAAAACCGCTGGCCTTCTTGATCTGATCACTGCATTCTCAAATGTCCAAGCCAAACAAATAAAAAGGAACCGCTCCGTGGTTTGAAACAGCAGCTAAACCACCTAGCTGTGAAAACACCTCCACATTTGAGTCCAAAACAGAAGGAATTGAGTTTGGAGACACACACATTACAGACGTTAATACTTACCCCATCAGTAATCCCCTTCAAGTGACTTCACACCAGGCTGTGACACCAAGCTCTCACTTCTTAGGCTCCTGCTAAATCTTTGTTATAAAACTTGCATCACTCCCCAGACATTTAAGTTAAAACTACAGGGCAAGATGGGAGAGAGCAGGGAGGTAGGGGGAGAAAAATGGCCAAAAGGGAAATACAGTGATTGAGGGGTATGATGTGCAGGGCAGAAGGAGCTGGTTAAACAGCAGGGAGGAGATAAGGAGCCTGTCAGTCTAAGTCAGTCTGACTGATATAAATGACAGACTGGAGGACAGGGAGTGACACTGACTTTGAGATGGGATGAACAAGAAGAAGGAGATTTAAGAAGTTCCACCATTTATTTCTAAGAGATGTTAACCCTGTAGGTTGAATACAGGACCATGACCGTGCTACATGGTGATACAGTGGCAGCGCTACAGCAGCAAATATTCTCACCATTTTGAAAACCACATGACTGGAAAGAGCACTGAAAGTGACACCAGAACAAATGTGTCATGCATCCTTCAAGACAAATTTTCTGCCGTTGCTGCTTAAAACAGCATTGGCTTTCTTTGTATCGATAGATCAGTCATTCATTCTGGAATATTATGCTCCCAGTGAAGCTTTTGTTCTTGAATCAGGGAAGGAGTTAATGGACCAGACTTGGTGGATGTATTACACTCACATAGGGTATTACACTCATATAGAGTAGCAAATACAACAATATGGGTATGAATCCAAACTATTACTTTTACATGTGGCTGTCGAGCGGAGGGAGTGAGGCTAACAAATCACTGCTAACTCCGTGCTTTTGCTAAATGTGGCCCCCAGCATGGCTTGTCTTTAGCCAGGGTCTGGGTGGATGACAAAGTGATCACCATGACTACCAAGAAGAATAAGGAGGACATTGATGAAATTAAAAAGTCATTGTGTGTGTGTGTGTGTGTGTGTATCATTCAAAAACCGGTACATTTCCAAACCAAATGAAAATAGCAAAGGTCATTCCACTGTATAAAAATGGGAGCAAACACCACTTCACAAACTACAGACCTGTTTCATTACTTTTTCAAAAATATTGGAGAAACTTTTTAACAGTAGACTAGATTCATTTCTGGAAAGATTTAATGTACTCTCAGAGAGTCAATATGGCTTCAGAACTAGCAGATCAACTTCTCAGGCATTAATGGAATCCATAGAAAGAATCACAGACGCAGTTGACAATCAGCAACATGCAATTGGCATATTCATTGACCTCAAGAAAGCTTTTGATACGATTAATCACAATATATTATTAAATAAACTGGAGAAAATTGGTATAAGAGGCATTGCAGCAGACTGGATTAAAAGTTATTTGGTATACATAATAACAAGCTATAAGCTATAATAATAAATGAAACGTGCAAGGCAATGTTTCACCCCTGAACTAATAAATGATGATAAAAATAATCTGCAGTTGCTTGTCCAGTCCTCACTTTTACAACACCTTAGCTCAGGGTTGTCTTTTGTTCTTTCTACCATGAAGTATAAATCCAAGAAAACACTATTCTCGGTGTTACAACAAGTATTGTCCTCAGAAGGATTCCCAGTTCTAAACACCCAAAGGATTTCAATTAGTTAGGAGTGCTTTAGGTCACAGTTAAGGTTAGCCATGAAGTGAGGATTAATATCCTGATTTAGGGTTAGTGAATCTAACAACAGGGATCCTCACAAGTATAGAAACACAAGTATGTGTTGTGTTTCACACTTTCATATTGCCACACAAGGTGTGTGTGTGTGTGTGTGTGTGTGTGTGTGTAGCAGTGGTTTCCCCAGGTTGGACACGTGGCAAAGGTAGCTCTGCTGAATGAGGGAATAAATAAAAAGGCAAGTGGGGCCGCTGTGGGACGGGGTGAAAAATGGTCCAATTTGTTGTTGAGCTGAAATCAATGGGACAAGGTTGGGCGCTCTGCTGCAACACCACTGCCTCTCTTCTGTTCTCTCCATGTACCTGCCTCTCTATCTCTCTCAATACACCTGTCTCTCTCCCTCCATTCAGTTTCTTCAGTAGAACAGGCTGGACATACTGAACAGGTTGCTCAGTGGCTTCCTTTCATTCAGTCTTAGACATTGTTTACCTCTCTGTTTGTTTGATTTCTTTCTCTTCCTCTGATCTTGGCCTCTGATTATCCTGATTATCCTTATCCTATCATGTGCCTATTAAAAATATGTGATACCCCCTCTATTAAAGGCAGTATTTTGGGATTTGACTTGGACCCAAAGCCAAAATTCAACCAACAGTATAGCACTTTAACACTTTTTATGTACATTGTATTTCAGTGGGCATTTTGTACAGGGCATCGCCATGATCATAAATGCTCCCCTGTTTCACAGCTTAGTTTGATAGCTACATATATTCATATGCCAATAGAGGCCATAAAGTAATGTTATCACTTTGCATCATCTTGTATGCCACAGATTAGCATTTCTACCATTTGGTGTCAGAAATCATGAACTGAAGTACCTAAGATTACACACTGATGATACATAACAGTTTCAAAGTATCCTGTGGTGGATTTTTACCTCTGCTGACAGAGTTGAAGGGGCTTATGTTTTTGCCCCATTCCGTCTCTTTGTTTTTGTTGTTGTTTTTTTTGTCTGTTTGTCTGTTTGAGGAATATCTCAAAAAGTTATCAATGGATTTACACAAAACTGTGGGGAACGATTAGTCATGAGACAAGAAAGAGCTGACTAACTTTTCATGCTGACTGCAGAGTCCTGCACTGGGTTGGGTACCCGCAAAAACAGCTGATTTGCGGGTGGTTTTTAAAAACATTTTTTTTCCCGGGTTCGGATCTGGGTGGAAAAAATAACATGCGGGTTGGGTCGCGGGTTTTAGATTGACACATAAAAATTACTATAAAATAATAATAAATACAATAAAATAAAAACATACGTTGTAAGCTGGTGCCTCACTGGCACCTTAACTGTGGCGATATGCTGTTCAATATTCAGACAATATGACCCAAAATGATTACTTTAAATACACGTTACAGGTCGGGCTGCAGGTCGTGTTTCAACGGGTCGGATCGGGTTGCGGTACTAATCGGGCTGATGTGCGGGTTTTTGGTTCAGGTGCGGGCTTGTACGTCCCCGGGGCGGGGCGGATCTTGAAAATTGGACCTGTGCAGGACTCTGGCTGACTGGTCAAAACAGTGCGTGGTGATGGGCATATGACTCCTGAATGGACTCATATAACGGCAAATGTTTGAACAAAGCTTAGTCACAGAATAAAAAAGAGCTTATCATGCCTAATGGTCAAAATGGGATGTGATGTAGGAAAAGTAACAGTCACCTCTTTCTTATGGCAAAGAAATAAAGTCTGAAGTCTCAAAAATAATTCATGGCCATAAACCATTTTATGAGCAGATTAGCCTATCACAACAAGCTGCATATATTCTGCATGGATTCACCTAACACCACAGGATTTGGTAGAAAGGCTGATCATGAGCCATGGAAGAGATTTTCATTACTCTTGGCCAAAATGGGCGTGGCAGTAGGCGTAGCCTATAATGAAAAGGTGACTAACTTCCATATGGATTCACGTAACATTAAAACTGGGAAGCTTTATCATGGGGCAAGGAAGAGCTGAATTACCTTTTACAATGACTGGTGGTGGTGGGTGTGGCCTCTCACAAAAAGGTGCACAACTCCAGTAACAGAAATACTCTCTAAATCAACAATATGCACATAAAAGTAAGAATTGACTAAAGTTTAATTGAGTCGACTATGTGACATGGAAATGGCAGATCTTGGGAATTACATAGCATAGATATGCAGTCTGAATGCCATCTTTCTATTTATTTATTTATTTATTTATTTATTTTTTGTATTTACTTTTTTATTTTAAGAGACCATCAAGTGCACAAGTAAAGAGGGGTGGAGGAGGCAGCAAATGATACTGAAGAGGAGCAGGGGTAAACGAGCCTGTATTAGTTAGGAAGAGAGGCTGAGTCTAATTAAAGTCAGCAGAGCAAAGGGTTGGCTTTTCATGCTTTTCTTGCACAAGCCGTCTCTGGCCTGCATGATCTGCATTACTGCCTCTGCTTTACATCATTGTCTCTTCCCCTGTTTGTATGTATGTGAGTGTATGTGCGTAGGCGTGCATTGATATGGACGTTAGAGTTGGTGACTGCTTTCATTGTTGGATGTTACAGAATGTCTGAGCTTTGTGTGCACCGTTAGTGTATGCACGACAGGTACGACACCGCTAATGAGGTCCCATGATGCACTGCCAGACGCTTTGTGCTAGTATGGGCTTAAGGTGATAACTGATTGGCTGCTGGAAAAAAAAAATGCATTTGACCTTCTCTGCCCTTGTCACTGGTTCACCAGCCCAGTCTGGTTGTGGGAATTATTTCTGGGTACTGATCTGAGATTAACTCCACCTCACTCAAATCCATTTAGCATCCGTTCGTGGGGGAACACAGTGGTGAATAGTGACTGGTGAACTTGAGAAAGAGCACCTTGAAATGCTTCATTTGCTTCTCCTTGGCAAGCTCAAGGCATCATGTGCCATTTGGCAGCAGGAGTACCAGAGATATTGTAAAAAAAAAACATTGTCAAATGGTTGTAATTAGGTAAAAAAAAAAAAAAAAAAGGTTATTTGAGGACGATAAGGAACTGTTTTAATTAACCAAATGGGACTGGGTTGAGAAGAAGTCGGTGGACTTTTATTTCTCCTCATCAGGGGCTATACTTGCCTATAAAATGTTGTAAACTATCTTTCAGTGCTCAGAGATTTTGATAGAGCTGTAATTTGTTTGCTTGTGATGGGTGCACTTTTACGATCGAGCCTCACAAAAATGCCGACTAAATGTAAAAGCCTTTGGTTTTATTGGCCCCGATTGTGTTATGATCCAAAATGACCTGTCCTGGCAGCCTGCGGCTTCCAACAAGTGGATGAATAACAGCCGGGGAGTCGGCTTGTGTATCATGCTGGATTCTGGCTCTGCAGAACATCTGCGTTCCAATAATATATAAGCCAGGAAGAATGTAAGACAGATAAACATCATGACAAGTAGAAAGAAGGTGAGACAGATGGAGCGTTTTGCCAGCACAAACTTAACATTTCCCTCACGAGACTGCACCCTGAGAGAATGAGTGATCGCTGAGAAACTGAGAGACAAAGAGAAAAAGTTGTGGTGATAGAGTTGAGACACAAGAGAAAACACAGCAGTGAGGGAAAGGAGGCCGATGACAAGCAGCCTCATTACTCTCAGTTAAATGTCAGTGGCTGAACCTCAGCTCATTTGTTTTGTGGCCGTTTAAAATGCCGTCCCGCGGGCTCTGATCCCTGTGCCTCCACTGCTTTAATTGAATCGGATAATAAACAGCAGAGGAGAATGTTAATTTGCAAGTGTGTGTGTGTGTGTGCGTGTGTGGCAGTGAGAGATAAAGATGATATACTGTATATGTCTGCAAGTGTGTTAGTTTTTCTGTATTCATCTGCCTTCATGCATGCTGATGCGCATTTTAATTTTTTTTTTTTGTTTGTCATCCTCACCTTTTACCTCCAGTTAAAAGACCATACCAGTGATTTTAAATGTCTGGCCCATTTACTACAATTTACCCCCAATTTACATTGAAACAAACCCCCACATAAATTTTAATTTGATGTACCCCCACATAAATTTTGCAATTTATGTGGGGGTACATCATAAATTTGTTTTTATATTCTTCCAAACAAAACCAGTGTTAGTCTGTGTCTTGTTGTGGTTGACCAAAACCACCTCAAGTACTGAACTCATATCAGGCACATTTTCTGTCTTTGAGAATCAATCCAGTATCTTTGTACTGGATAAAGCTGTTATATATTTAATAGATATATAGATATATAATAGATATTGTTGAATAAGGGAATCACCTCCCGCGAGCAGCTGGCTCTGAAGGTCTCTGATTCAAATTAGAATGACTGCCACTGCTGTCAATCATGCTCAGCAGAATCAGAATTGATGAGGACAGCAGCTTTTGTGTTGGGAGCGCTGACTGTAGTTCACTCAGACGTCACTCACCGAGAGAGACACAGGTCTTTTCCGCCACATATTTCACAGCTCTATTTCTTTTGATTTTGAGAATGGATAGTTAGAGGGGGTGTCCTAAACCTGTGTTGTTTGTCACTACTACTTTTACTACTATTACTACAAGTCTGCATATTTAATAATGAACAGGCTTTATTGGGAGGCTAACATAATGTATCGTCATTAGTCTGTTAGTCTAGCTTATGATTGGTTATGATAACCATGGCTACAGTATGGTGTTCTTTATAGATATAGTTTTAATAAGCAAGAATTTCTTTTTATATTTCTTTAGGGTTAAAATCCAATTATAAAAAAAAAACACTTATGATTTTATCTATGCTCACTTTTTTTTTCCCAAATCCAAATTTGATTTATTTTGTCCCAAAACAAATACAAATACAAATAATAATACAAATGCAAATACACCAAGTGGTGCTTCCGCACACGTCTAGCTGACAGTGTCCCAGCTCTAGATGGCATATGTGTTATTTGGATGGAACCCTGACATAAATCAGCCCCACAGGCCTCCAGCATGTTTGCAGCGTTTGTGTGCTGGTTGTGGTTTCACCAAGGCACAATAATTGCCATTCATGGCCTTTGTACTCAGCCTGACACTGTATTTGCGATGAGTGAAAATCACCTTATGAAAGAGGTTCTGTAGAGTTGTGCTCTCTTGCCATGCTAACTCACCCAGGTTGTACTGCATAAAACACTAGGCAATTTGTGCGTGGTTTGATTTCCTTCAAACCCAGTTTGCTGATCCTCATTTGATTTAATATCGCTCTGTCAGCCTGCTGACCCGTCGCCATGTTTTATTGATTCTGTGAACAAATAAGCAAATTAATAATGAAACAAAAGTATGCTTTTTCAATGCATTACTGCACTGTGGCTTGTGGTTTGTGTGTGTGTGTGTGTGTGTGTGTGTGTGTGTGCCAGCTGGTTAATGAGCTCAGGGATATGCTGTGTGAACAGGGATAGACCGGTGACAGCATATTGAATGGAGATGAATGCACAATACTATGAGGATGACTGGCAGTTCTAACAACAGGGTGAAGCCAGACAGTCTCTGATCCTCGGCACCTCGCATCTCAAACACAAGCCATGCTCTGACATCCACACAAATCAATAATTTAAACAATGTGGCTCTGACACTCACCACTGTCTCTTTAATTGCCTTAGCATTGGCACCTTTTCATTTACAATAAAACCTCATTGAACAGATTTGTACTCTTACTGATGGCACACTCGATAAGGAATCTGACCTTTGTTGTGTTTAGAGTTGAATAGTTTGATTTTGGAGGAGTGCCCTTTTGCGAGGCAGCTGGATTCACAAGATCACAATCACACAAGAATCCATCTTATCAGGCTTCAGGTTATGTGCCTGTGGCCAAACTGCAGTAGTTCAGACTAGTCAGAGGCTTGCTGGCAGCTACAGGCATAGTTTATGCGTGCTGCTATAGCATCAATTGTTACCAGAACTGGATGTGCATATTTTCCTAAAAAAGTTGGCAAGAATCATCTACCGACATGCTGACTACATAGTTAGACTGACTTACTTGCTAGCTGTCAAATCTCTTTGTCATGCTATGTCTTACTATGTCAACTTAGTCTTTATGTCATTATAGCTTACTATGTCTTATGGTTCGCTGAATGGTTAAAGTTATCCCATGTTAAACAAGGACAAAGAGATCATCCATTCATCCATTCATCCAATCACCAGATAAGTATTTTTTTGAACATGCCTGCCCTTTTCTAAAGTTTTCCAACGATGACTTTTCAAATTTTTCTGTGTAACAAACCACATGGTGCATCAGGTTAAGTTAGAAAGCTTAGGAAATGTGACTCTTTTTGTGACCAACTTTTTTTTTCTTCATTTTAATTTTCAATAGGTCATAGGCAGATACATAAATGCTCTCAGTAGGAAATCAAATCAACCCAACACTGATGCATACATCTGTACATACATGTGTATCAGTGCTCATGCATCAAGATGCACCGGGCTTAATGTTTAAGATGCTGCCACGTCTCTTCAGACGGCTCACATTTGTACAAAGCTGGAGGTTAGGAATAGCGAAAAATGTGCGTTGCACTTAAGGTATCAATACATTGTGATGTAACAGACAAGTGTTTTATGTTTGCCATCAACTGGCTGCTGTTGTTGTAACTTTGTGTGAAGAGTCACATGAGGTCACATGACCCTTGCTCCACTCACACAGAGCGTTTTCACACCTATCTCGTTTGGTCCGGACTTTCGGACTTTTCAGTTTGATCTGAACCTAAATGATGTATTGCTCATTAAGTTGATGCTGCTGGTAGCAATATACCAACAAAAGTATTAGAACGGGGAAAAGATGGCTCACTCCAGTGCCGGCTTTACCTATGTCGCCGACGACTCTACCTATGACGTCGATAAAATCCTGCGGGTATCCCTCCGGTAAACAACCGCTGCCGGCGCCCCTCCGGCCGCTATCAGCGCCCCTCCAACAGATGGCACCGTAGGCAACTGCCTATACCGCCTATGCCAAAAGCCGGCTCTGGCTCCCTCGTTTCATTTTGTGTAAACAGGAAGTAATACTGATGTCAGATGCCGGCCGGTCAGCCCAACCGTCTGTGAGCCCAACAACTCAGCGTAACCAAAGCAAAATGAGCAGCGGAAGTGCATGGGGAGTTGATGCGTCCTCTAATGAGAAGAATAAATTCCCCATGTATGTTTGTCTTGTAAAGTCTGTTACTCTATTTGCAGTGTGAAACCAAACCAACCGGACCAAATTATTACAGGAGTTTGGTTCGGACCTTGGTTCGGACTTTCAGGTGTGAAAACGCCCTCAAAGATAACAATGAGCTCCACCAAACACAAATGGCACATGTGGACTAAAACACTTTGGTTTGGGTTTTATAAAAGAGATGGGAAACTTTGCTTCAAAAAAAAAAAAAAAAAAAAAAAAAAACACAGGGGGCCCTGCTAATCCACATTCTATTTGCCCTACAGGGTCAAATTGTATCACCAAAGCCATAGCTGTCCTCATAGGGAACACAGTATTATCATATAGGACATCACTGTTAGATGTTATTGCTGAACATGTACATGTGCACTTAAGACAAACTAGGTGAGAACTTTCCTTTACTCACCATTTGTCCTGCATATGTTCATCTTACACATTGCACAATATTTATTTCTACATGTGTTCATTTCCCTTTGCTGCTGTAACATTGCATCAGTCACTATCCAGGATTTGTTTGTGTTAGCATTATGTTAGAGTCAGGGGCGGACTGGGAACAAAAAATCGGCCCGGGCATTTTGGACCAGACCGGCCCACCACATTCGATCACGCACACCTTTCCGGTCTTTTTGCTCTCTTAAATGTGTATACCAACTGTGCAACTCTTTAAAGCCATAATGCCATGCAATTAGTTAGCTGTCATCAGCAGTGTTGGGCACATTACTTTGAAAAAGTAATTAATTATAGTTACTAGTTACTTCTACTAAAAAGTAACTCAGTTACATCATTGTCAAAGTAATTAATTACCAGGAAAATCAACTATTACGTTACTTTTTAAAAAATTGTTCAAATATGTCAAATTACTTGGCTGCCCCAGTCATACTGGCCTATAGTACTATAGTGGAACAATAAAATACAATAGATGAATTGGAACTTTTTTATTCTATTGAACAGGCCACAACTGGCCAACGCCTTTTGGGCATCTACTTCAGATCAGTAAGTGCAGGTGCCTGTCAACATGAATGGAAAATGAGCCCAGACTGCACATAGGAAGGTCATGGCGACAAAGTATACCACACAAATCCGTGTTTAAATCTGAATCTGATTCGATTGGTATATATATCTACCCATAAAGTTAGAACAAGGCATTTAAAAAGGCAAAACAAAAAAACAAAAAAACAAAAAACAAGGCAAAATAATAATAACAATAATAATAATGATAATAATAATTTAGCATCTGGGTTACAAAACAAATTCACAAAGAGTACAGAAATGAAAATTACAGAAACCCTAAATGCCACTGTGTGTGTCATCTAGCCAGTGACAGGCAGAATAATAAGAATCACTTCACTGTCATGGTTAACAACAAAGTCAGGTACTAAAGTAAAAATGACCATTGTCTGAGGAAATTGAACCCCTGAACTCCAGCATGGCAGACGGAAACACTATCCGCTCTGCCATATGAATTATATCCCTTTCATATTGTTTGGGCTCACACTTTATTCATGCCGATAAATTACAAAAAACTCCCAAAGCGAAAAAGTCCGATCGGTTTGAAAATTGACAGCCGCTTTTTTTTTCTGGCAGTTTCTCTGCGCCACCTTTGCGTTTCCTCTCCATCTCAGTAGATCCTATGAGATAACGTTCGACTCGCATTGCACTGCACACCGGCTCACCGAGCCAAAGGCTCGTGATATGATTGGGCCAGCCCCGTGTCAGTGAAGAAAAATAACCAATGGGCCGCAGAGCAGCGTGTCTCAGGGGCCGGCCCGGTGCTTAGTAAACAAACTCTTGCAATGACTTTATTTGCCAAAATCATTATGCAGGCGGGACCAAACTACGCAAAAGGGGTAGTTTAGCGATGTGATTGGGCCAGCCCAGTGTCAATCGGGCCGCTGATCTACTGGTTGTATGGGCAGGTCAGCTATTTAATAATGATTTTAAAAAAAAAAAAAAAAAAAAAAAAAGTGTCGGGGGACTGTCGGCCCACGTAGCACATCAGCCCACCGGGCCCGATGTGCCCGATGTGCCCGATGGCCAGTCCACCCATGGTTAGAGTTTACATCAAATCACATGTGTAGGTTAAAGCAAACACAGCCATAAGTTAGATACAGTTATCTTTATTATGTTGCAGGTTTGAACACTGGTTAATTGTTTGGTCCCTTGTTCAGTCTTAATATTGTTTGTTTCTTTGTTCAGAGTCACCATTAAGGACTGGTGCTTGGGAGAGGGCTGCCCAGCATTTCCTGATTTTTATAGTGTTGGTGCTATTATGGCACCAACACATATGACATCACTAAGCCAAACCAAATGAAGGGTTTTCTTTTGTTTCTAGTAGTGGTGTAAAACCACACCATAAAAAAATCCTTTCAATACACAAAACACCCTATGAAGTTCTCACCAGTGATTGTTAGACCTCAAGGGTGACTGAGAGCAACCTGACCATCAGTGCAAGTAGAATTTTGCCTTTAAAAGAATATTTGTTTTTCACTTTTGTTATGTGGCAGCCTGATGCTACAATCGTTTAAGTTAGGGTTAGGGTTATAAATAAATATTCAGACCCTTTGCAATAACACTTGAAATTTAGCTCAGGTGCCTCCCATTTCTCTTGATGGCTGCTGAGATGTTTCTACACCTTGATTAGAGTCCACCTGTGGTAAATTAAGCTGATCGGACATGATTTGGAAAGGCACACACCTCTCTATAGAAGGCCTCACAGCTGACAATGTATATCAGAGCAAAAACCAAACCATGAGCTCAAAGGAACTGCCTGCAGAGCTCAGAGACAGGATTGTTGCAAGGCACAGATCTGGGGAAGGCTACAAAAAAATTCTGCTGCACTGTTTCCCAGGAGCACATTGGCCCAACATCCCAACATCTCTGGAGAGACCTGAAAATGGCTGTCCACCGGTGGTCCCCATAAAGACTCACGGCTGTAATTGCTGCCAAAGGTGCTTCAACTAAATACTGAGGAAAGGGCCTGAATACTTATGTCAGTGTGATATTTCAGCACTGAGTGTCGATTAATGAGAGAAAAACTAAATTGAAAGAGTTGTATCATCAGGCTGCAACATAACAAAAGTGAAAAAAGTTAATGGGTCAGAATACTTTTTGAATATATATATATAATTTATGAGGATGGAGATGATAGGACAGGAGAGAAGGAGGAGGAGGGGAGAGGAGAAGAGAAGGGGGTGAGGAAAGGAGAGAAGAGGGATGGGATGGAGAGGAGAGGGAAGGGGAGGAGACAGTGTAGGAGAGGGAACAGACAAAAAAGAAAAAAGAACAAGACAAGAAGAAAGGTGTGTGTGTGTGTGTGTGTGTGTGTGTGTGTGTGTGTAGACACACACTCACAGTCACAAGTTGACTTTGTTTTATGGATTTCAGGTGGCGCTGTAGGCTTGTTTCAGGGTCAGCTGAGGTAGATGTAACTTTGCTGAGTGTGTATGCAGCAGAAGAAGTTGAGTGCTGGTACCATGGGACCATGCTGCATAATAAATGTTCTGCCTGTCCAGACTTCAGCCCCCTGCCGGGATGCAGCTCAGTGTTTGATGCAACACTGCAACAATTCCCAGCAGCACCCAGCTCTGCAGCGTAAAGTTCCCCTTTGATTTCTTTCCAGGAATGTGTTGTCCTTTGCTGAAGCACCGGTTCTCCTGGGCCGAGAGTTAGCACAGCAGAGCTCCACATGTCTCCTCTGCTTTGTCTATCTGCCTGTGACAGGGCCATATGCAGCTCTTTTCCGCATGAGAGACTTTTCCTGCATCGCAATATTAACAAGAACACTCAAAGGCGTCTTTCAGTATCCATCGCGGCACAATCAAATCAATCAGCATTTCATCAGCAATACTGAATCCCAGCAAGGCTGTCTTTTTTTAAAGCTAGAAACACTGATAGCTTGTGCATGGCTCATTTCAGGGTCGGTGAGCCTTTGCAAACAACAGACAGTATTCATGTACGCAGTCACTTAATTACTGCTTTTGTTGTCTGATCAGTAAAGGCAATAAAGTGGGAAAACACAACCGCACAGGACTGTGTAATCACAGTTTAACAGCTCGTAAAATATGGCAGCAGCTCCCAGACACCCATGTTCAAATAAGACTGCTGAACACCTCGGTAAATACATCACCACCAGATCGATCCCTTTACAACAAGCAGGTGCTGTTGATCTATTTTGTTGACCAATCACAGTCAGTCCTAAGGGTGAGCGATGTGACTCATTAAGTGCCATATAGTTGGTAATCTGTGGTAACTGACGAATGGTTGTTTGATGAAAACAAGAAAGCTGATATAGAGAAGTGAGCTCCTCCTTTGGAAGAAGCATCTCATCCTGGAGGACAACAGTTGGATAATATATATTTCTAACTTTTTCAGGTTCTTCAGCTACTAACAAACATTTTCTTTACCTTACACCCTTCATTCTCATATATCTGCAATATTTCACCTTCACAATGTCCTGACAAGATTTTTACGTTTTATTGTTTTAGTCATTTATTATTCAAACAGCTGCAATAAAACTTAGTTAAACTTAGTTAGTTACTTTTTAGTTACTTTTTTTTTTTTACTCCATGGTTAGAAATGTAATGAAATGAAATTCATCAAATTAATTAATTTAGTCCTCGCTGTTTTTAGTCAGAGAATTTTTGTCATTTTAGTATTTAGTCCTCATCATTTTTTATTTTTGAGGATCCACGCATTTTCATTATAGTCATGCCATTGTCATGGTAACATTGATCATTTTGATTTTGATTTTTGCTGACAGAATTATAACTTGCCCACTGCCTGTGCCCACCAGTGTTTGCATATTTCCAAAAGAAAAAAATAAATGTTTGCTGTTTTAACTACATTGACCTCCTTCAGATGCTATCTCACCCCAAAATCCACTGCTCTTTCCTTCGTTAAACTACACCGCTTGAATAAGCCACGACTCCTTTCATTTCCTTTTAAAAATTTCAAAAACTAAAAATCAATTCATTACAGTGTGATATACCGAGACGTAACAAGTCAGGACTAAAATACAGCCGATTCTAAACTGAGAAAAGCTTCAATACTTAGCCCCTCTAAAGCCGTGGACCCCAACCACTGGTCCGCGGCCCGGTACCAGTCCGCGAGACATTCCAGACCGGGCCGTGCAGCCCGACTGAACCTCAAACTGAGCATATGTTTTGTAGCTGTGCTTTGAACTGCATGCATTACAGATCATATCATACAGATATAGCTGCTGTCCTTTGATGTACAGCAGAGTGCTGTTAGAACCTCAGTTTATCCTACATGTACATGTTGGCCTCGCAATTAACTGATGTAGCTTCATACTATCGCCTGCCTGGGGCTTCCTCTTATGGGAAGAACTAGCAGGGGTTCGATTTAATGATGATGAATTCTGTGTGTATCATCACTCTGACCCCCTGAGGTCTGGCTCACCCTGTCTGTCCCAGCAGAGCCTCCACACACAATGGTGCTGATGAGTTTGAGACAGAATTAACTCACCTGCTCTGTAATGAGCTCACATCATGGAAATGTACTGGACTTCACAATGGGCTTTCAGACATTGTACTTTAACAAACTCCTCCTGGAGATTTAGCTTGAGCAGCTTCAAATTTGGTGTGTGAGGCGCCTTTGTGATGTTAAATTGTGAAGCTTTTGAGTTTCCTTGAATGCCCTTGACATGGTGTGTCAGTCAATTTGCATGTTTTTGCCATGAAACAAGTTGTTGTAACACATATATACATTGTCCAATCTGCCCCCAATATCCAAGTCTACATCTCAATACTGAAACATAATCATGGTGCCACGAACTGGCAACAGGAAGTTCCAGGTGCTCTACTTGTATGATGTCTGTCCATCAGATTGACCAGATCCATCTCAAATTTGGTCAACAACAAAAGAGGCAAACCTCTTGAATTTTTGTGGAACAGCATTACCATGCCAGCCTGAAGACATCTACATATTAATATTGAGTCATAGTTATAGCGCCACCCACTGACAACAGGAACTCATCTTTGTGTGACGAGCATGATTGGATTTACATGAAATTTACATGATGTGACACATAATATAGAGCAACATGATGAAAAAAATTAGTGGGTGTTGTCTAGTGCCACATTGCAGACAAAAGAAGTGATATGTGACTCCTTGGTGCAATGTGTGATCTCCATAAGATTCATAGGCATGTCACGAGACCTTCACTATATGCATTGCATTGATGACACAGTTGTGTAACACCGCCTTATGGCAACAGAAAGGTAGGCCTCATGCTATACAAATTTCCTTTGATTTACAGTAAATTTAAAGTGTTTTGTCTACATGTGACATGCAGCAACATAATGTACACTTTGTGCATGATTTCTAGTACCACATAGTGAACAGTGGATTATCTCCTATATGCAATGTCCAAGAGTCATGAAAATGTATGTTTTTACATTTTATTTTTACATTCTGTGGCATATATGACTGTCTTGGAGATGCATGTGGTGGGACTATGGAGTTTGACAGTAACTCAATTTTCAGGGTTTCAGAAATCCTTGGTGCTTTTGAATAGGGGCAGAGCAGTGTCCACAGGGCTTATGGTCAACAGGTGATCACAGAGTGTCAGTGGTACCATGGTTGGTTGTTTAGCTGTGTGTTTGGTGTAGGGAATCCTTTAAAGGAATACTTTATTCAGAATGCATATTTTTTGTATTGAGTACTCACAGTGTGCTGCCTTCAACCTCATACAAAGAAAGCTTTGCTCACAAGCCTTCATGGTAACCTCCAAAAATGCTACATCTCACCCATCCACTGGAAAAAAAAAAAATTACAACAATTTTACAACAGCAAAACATGACCAAAAGTTCAGTTTAAAAACCGCATACTCCTCAAGTAGTATAGTCCAAGTCTCAGGTATCCAATCATATGCTCAGTATTTCCCAAACACACTGATTTTTGACCTTGCTGCAAAGACTGCCTCCACAAATGGCTGGTGTTTTTGGAATCAAAGTTTACTGGCAAGTAAAACTTTTTTCAGTAAAGGCTGAAAACAGTACACGGTGAGTAACTGATACAAAGATTTTGCATTTGGGGTATTCCTTCAGGTTGTTTTGATGAAGGAATGCAATGGTGGATTTCTCTTTAAAGGTGTTGTTTAGCTGGAGTACATGCTAATGTCTATGTATGATGTGCTTTATTTTATTGGCCAAATGTTGATTATTGTATTGTATTGTTTATTTTTCTCTATATGTTTTGCTTTCCGCTGTACTCATTATTCTTTGTGGTGTGGGAATATTTAGTGAATAGGGGTGTGTGAAGGAAGGAAGTAAAAAGAGCGAGGGAGAGCAGGACAGAGATGTAGTGGAGGCTAATGAGGTATCCTTAACTGTTGCTAATTGGTGCTTTAACCTCTGGCTGCTTCTGATGCTTCTCTGCACTGGCAGGGAGGCTCATGGGAGTGAGGGGAAAGCGAGGGAACACTCGGTCCTCCAGTGTTCTCTTTCACCTTCCCTTCTTTCTGACACATTCTCAAAAAAGTGTAATTTTATATACCTCCTCAGGTATAGGCCGCTGACAGACGCCAGTCAAACCGGCTTAATTTCACCAAGTGGATGTCAAAACTCAGGAAAGGTGAACGGAGGTGAGGGGGAAAAGAGAAACAGTCAGAGATGAAGAGATGGAGGTGAATGAGGGCAGTGAGAGAGAAGGGCTGGAGGTGAGGAGAGTGTGTTCAGGGAAAATGAGCAAGTTGTGCGTTTGCATAATAATGATGACAAACTCTTTTCTCCAGGCAAAGCAAACACTTAATCAAATACAAGTGGAGATCCTGGCTTCAAATAGATTTTTGGTCTCTCTTGCGCGCTGACAGGCCAATCAGCACAGCTGAATGCTTTGATGGATGGATTGGAAGACCAATAAATGAGCTGCTGCAGCACAGAGGCAGCAAGGACGAAAGTCTTGTACATCTATCATACCTATACCTTTTAAATAAAAGGCAGTCTTTTTAAACAGATACATGTATACACACACACACATACACACACATACACACATATATATATATATATATATATATATATATGTATATACACACACACACACATATGGAGAGAGAGGGAGAGACTCTGTATAGACAAAGGACAAGATTTTGGTATTGAAAGCACTCTGGTTTCCAATTCTGTTGTAGTCTAAGCAAATGCTGTTTGTAGTCTGAGTGGTTTTATGAGGTAAACAGTCCATGTGGGGAGTGACAGAAGTGGAACACATTGGCCAAAATGTCATCCAGACCTAAAACACCTACCAAAAGTATCAATGTGTCTGTATTATGTTGAGAAATGTTTGACTTGTGTCATAAAAGAAATGCAAATCAAAAACGATACGGAAGTGAGTAAGCAGCAGCTACACCAGAAAACCCTCAAAATTGCTCCTTGCCCACAGAGGCTAAGCTGTTCTCAGATGCTAGCTGATGGTTTCTGAGACTGAATAAAAGGTGAGCAAATTGATTTCAATTTAAATAATTAATGACGTATTTGAGTCAAATATTTTAACCCTCTACATACAAACACAGAACATTTCATTCAGCATCACACGATCTGCTCTTTGATGTCCTATGTACAATACATTCATGTTGTAATACTCTAGTAGTTTAAATATTTGGACAAACTTTCAAATCAATCTTACATCCTTGTGCCTATCCCTCATGCTAATGTCAAAATAAGTTTCCATCCCCCATGTTGGCCTCTTCTCCTTGCTCGCAGGTCTTCTCCTCCTCTGAAGACATGAATGCATCAGCAGCCTTAAATGACCATAAACAGGCTTTGTTGCCAGGAGGTGCTTAATATTTCACCACCGGAAGAGAAATGCACTTCCCGCTCTTGTTTTGCCACCCATTTGAAAATCCATTTTGTAGAGAGACTACATTTGCCTAATTTAATTCACAGTATTTAGACTTTAATGATGTCTGACTGTCTGCACTGCTGTAAACATCATTGGCAAACAATGCATGATTACAAAGCTTGGCTTTCCCATTATGAATATTTAAATGTTAGAAATTTGTCTGAGTGTGTGTGTGTGTGTGTGTCTGTGTGGTGTGTGTGTTATGTGTATGTGCATGCACGCGTGCTTACTGCTTGTAATGCCAATATGGCAAAAAGGCTATTTTTAATTTTAAAGATAGCATATATAGTATATTTACATGTATACCACACATCATTATTAAATTTAAATAATTGCACTGCCTTAGTTTAATTACCATAAACAAATGAAGCCGTGGTTCAGAGGATCAGTTGCCTCGAGCTCGTGCCAGTTATACTGTTTGTGCTAGCATTTCTCAGTATTAAGACATTTCCCATGAACCCTGCTGAAGATTATGGTGTTGCCCCACTTCTACTTTACTGGAGAAGTTAAAAACATTGGAATTGATTTTTCCTTTGGCCTTTTTTTTCTTTTTGGCTGCCAGCTTTGAGCTCCTCAGCCAGATGATGCCAATTAAATAAAGTTGCAAAACTGATGCTATGATTCATTGACGTTTAAATTCCACTTGTACCTTTAAAGGTTCAGTTCACTCATACTGAAATCTAAAAATGTAAAATGTTTTATTTCACTTCCCCCTAGCTGTTGTGTAGGACAGCAGTGGCTCTATCTTCCTCTCATAGTAACTGAGTGCTGGATGCTGGCTGGATGCTCCAAATGCTAACTGTTAGCCTCCTGCCATTGACGTGGACTTCCCCCAGCTAACACTCTTCAAAAAACTACTTTAATCTACTAAAATTTTTCAGTAAACAAAGTTTGAGTGTAATGATGGGTAACAGAATTTTTACAGACCCAAAATGTCATAAAAAGGTTGACCATTTAACCAAAAAAAGAAAAGTTGGCAGATGCCTGAAAGGCACGTGAAACGTATGTAATAAAGGGAAGGGGAGGAAAAAGAGAAGCTAGCCAGAATGCTAGCCACAACAAAGCTAGCTAATGTAACTCCTTCAGTGAAGAAAAGAATCAATAACAAACAAGCAATCTGCTTCCATCTCTGTGGTGGCTAGTATGTATCTGGTATGGAGTGATATAGTAAGTGCAGAAGTTACAGGGTCCTTCAAGATAATGTCAGCTGGGAGGAAGTCCACCTCAATGGCAGGAGGCTAACAGTTAGCATTTAGAGCATCCAGTCAGTATCCAGCATCAGTAACAGTAAGAGGAAGATAACACCACTGCTGTCCTATATAACAGCTGAGGGGAAGTGAAATAATACAGTGAACTATTCCTTTAAGGCACTGAGTCAAGACTACTGGTGATGACTAACAGACTTCCCAGCTAAATGTGAATGCTTAACTCACTTAGTGTGCATTCATATGATACAATGGGTATATAGTTGTATGTGGACTAGGAGATTTAGGGAAGAGAGAGGCACAGATAGAAAGTGGATAGAAATGCAAAGACAGAGTGAGTTCACAATGAAAGAGACAGAGGATGTTTGAACTTTGTAAATGTTAATATGAATCATAACTTGCCCACACAGCCCTATCGGTCCTGTAATTAATTTCTCTGTTGAGTCCCAGGCAGTCTGTCTTGGCTCTATAGAACCAAGCTCCAACTCGTAATATGCACTTTATAGCTTGTGTGTGTTTTCTCTGGTGGAAAAAGGTCACTGCCTTCCAATTATACCCAATCTTCAGACCGACACTCATCTACCACAGTGTGTATGTACAGCGACTTTCAAACCAAAACAGAGCAGCAGGGACTCAATATTCGTGTTCTTTGTTGTTCTTCAGATTTTTAAGTCAGTTCGTCGTTGCCTCTTTTGGTCAATATTCTATGAAAAACTCCATAAAGTTTTTTTTTTCCATAGGGATGTATGCTATCTTCATAGTTATGATAGCCTCCCATGTACTATAAAAATGTATTCCATCCATGTGGGAGAGGGTGTGTGGGTGTGTGTGTCCATCCAAAGCCTTTTAGCAAATACATAAATATTGTGCTTCTAATATAGAGCCATATGCCTTATTGCTTATGTTTCTATTTGTTGCCTAGTATAGCAGAAGAGTCAAGACACAGCTGGAGACAACTGTCTGTCTATTACAGAAACAGCCCAGCCTTAATAAATTTTGCAGTAACACTCACACATTTTCACACATCTTGTTTTATTATACACATAGAAAACATTTATATTTAAAAACATTTGAAATTTCTGCATGTTGTAGCAGATTGTGAATAAAATACAGTGATTACATTTTTAAAAAGGAAATCCATGTACAGGCCTCTTTTTTTTTTAGCAGAATGAACAATGTATTGGCCCAATAAAGGATATCTACCATTTACTAACATTCTAATTTTCATATACATTATAAGGCAAATATATATATATATATATATATATATATATATATATATATATATATATATATATATATGTCTGGCAGACTGTACAGTCTGGTCAAAAGTTGAAGGATGATTTTTTTTTGATTGTGTGTGGACATTTTTTGCAGTGCAGAACGCTAGGCCACATGTACTGTAATTATTATACTGGACTAGTAAACAGTAAAATAAACACTGTGCCATATAGCAATCTTAATTAAAATTAAATTAATTAAGTCATCATGACATTAAAAGCAGAATAAGTAGAATTTTCCAAAAAAGCAATTTATCGACTTATAGACAAAAATAATCCCTCGCAATGATCCCTTATAGCCCACTAGGAGTGTGTGTTAGTGTGTGTATCTGCAGATACCCATCAGCGGCCAGCCAAGGTTTGACACTCTGTAGCTGACCAGTTGAAGGAGAAAATGTGAAGACCTTAAAGGGGCAATACCTCAGATTTGTCCTGCCCCATAGACAATGAGCTTTATGTACTGTATATGCAGGGTTGATAGGTTTGTCCATCAATATGCATGACTCACTTTCTGGCCTGCTCTCTGTTTTGAACAAACTCTCCCCACCCACTGGAGTTTGCAGACTTTCCCCACATCCTCGCATGAGGGTGGAGAGATAGGTTGCCTTTCCTCCTCTGCACCCCCATCTTAAAACACGACCCACTTTTACGTTCCCCGAACGCCTCAGCAGCCTGAAGCAACCAGACAAGATGAGATGTCAACAAGGACGGCAAGAGGCATTCACACACATGCACACACACACACCAGTGTCCTCACTTGAAGCTGAAGACATGTAGTGATATAATACTTGTGAATATGGATTGAAACACACACACATAAAACACACATGCTCCTCACCTTTTTCCTGTCAACACACGCCTCAGCTGTGTGACATAGTCTTAAGACTGAATATGTATATATGCCAACTTATACACACACACACACACAAACACACAAACACATACAAATACACAACCTGAATGATGTAGCAGCCAGTTCTGAATAATTGATGAACCCTCAGCTTGTTCCAACATGGCTCCAACAGGAACTTCGAACCAGACATGCTGTTGTCCCAAATAACTCTATTTGACCCCTGTAGCCTCCCACCACCCAACTCTCGCCAGTGCCTCCCAATCCTGTCATCACACCCAGGGAGGAAGGTACAGCCCTGCCTGCTGGCACAGCACTTGTTTTGTTTGTAACTGCATGGAATCACATTCATCCTCTTTCAAGTTTGTTTTGAGGATCTTCTCAGATGTACTAGGAAAGTATGACAGCATTTTACATTAGGGGATCTTTGGTGTAATGTTTGAAGCCTTGCTACCAACAGAATGTATGGCTGTGAGACTGATTGTTCTGGGCAGCTGCATGAATGTGAAGTGATGCTTTAAAAGGGTAGGCTTTCCCTGGATAAGCCAAGTTTAAATATGAAAGAGAATAAGGATTTAAAGAGTAAACATTCAACCATCCATAAGCTGCTCAGACAAACCTCATTTCAGCTGCTTGTATCAGCAGATTCATTCTGTGAGTCTTGACAGCTGAGAGTTGGAATGACCTATTGGTAAACAGTGAATACAAATAATAACTTGTACACATCCAGAGAAATAGGGACTCTTAAATTGTGTTAGGGTGGTTGTTTGATAAGTTTGCAGCCTAACTTAGAAGGAGTCAATGAATGTAATTTTCATCGGTGTCCTCCTACATTAACACACTTAAGGCTGACTTATACTTGCTATGGTGTCCACGGTGCAAATGGTGCGAATGGCAAAATGAAACAATTACTCTCTAAACGGTGGTCAAAACAGAGCTGATAACATGGCACAGCACCATGGAGGCCGTATTGGATAAACAGACGATGACTGGTCGAAGTGTCATTTGTTGCTGTTTCAACCACACCAACTGTGAATGGCCTGCCGTTCACAGAAACCATGCTGTTCGTTTCATGGGCCCTATGAACGCAAAATGGAGCATAAATCAGCCCTAAGTCCAGCAGTCACAGAGAGTACAGATCCCTTCTGTGTAGGAGCCACTGTCTTGGGCCCCCAGGGGTGGACCACAGTATCAATGACATCATCATCAAGCAAAACTACCACCAAGGTCCTTTTTCATCTTCAGGAAGAGGTAGGGAGAGGGAGTCAAATCAGGAGAACAGGGCAGGTGTGGTGTCATTTGAATCCACATTTGTGGATAGCAGCCATGTCCACATGTGGGCTGGAGCATTGTCCCGGAGAAAGAGCACCCCTCTTGTCAGCTTTTCATGCTGAATCTTCTTAATTTTCTGCTATTGCTGTGTCAGAAGATTAGCATAGTTGTCCCTGTAGATGGTGTGACCCTTTTATAAGAAGTTCACCAGCAGTGCTCCTTCTCTATCCCAGAAAACGGTAGCCATCACCTTGCTTGTGAACATGACCATCTTGGCTTTGCTGGGAGGCAGAGAACTTGGGTGTGTCCACTGCTTTGAAATTTCTTTCATCTCTGAGATCCACTACTCTTGGGATCTAATCCAAAAATTTCTATCATGTATTTATTATGTTGTTCATCAAACAGCATGCATGATTTATAGAGAATAAATCATGATTTTCTCAGGTGGCCTAAAGCGTGATGTGGTATGTTAATCTCTCATCTCAGACTGAGATAGTCTAAAAAGGTGTCATGCCCTCCACGTCAGCCTCCACCTAGACTGCGCTGGACCTCCAACTTTGTCTGCCTCCCTCCCTGCATCTCTGACTGGTCAAGTCAGCCTTCTTCAAGTCACCCGCGTGCAAGATTTCTTCTATGCAGAAGTCTTTGACCCTGGCTCATTCTCCGTCCCCTGAAAACCCCCAGCTCAATTAGCCTACCAAGCCTCGCAATAAATTACATTTTAACCCGACTCTGAGCCTTCAGACTCTATGTGCTGCTCTTGGGTTCCTTTGACTAGCCTTCATAAATGAGAGATATACTACCTACAAGACTAAGGCAATGTACAGTGGCTAAACAGAGTTTATATATATATACACATGTACTTTTTTTTTCTGTGCATTTCTTACAATTATCCAATAAGAGTGAGGATACACATTTCTGTGTGCTTAGATGAACAAAATCTGTGAAATTGTTTTAGCCCACCGCTCCCCCCTTAGCACCACAAAGCCTTACTGCTAATAAGATAAAATAAGAGATAAGATAAGATAAGATATTCCTTTATTAGTCCCACGGTGGGGAAATTTCACGCATTACAGCAGCAAAGTGGATAGCAAGATATGAAGCAAAATTTACATTATAAGCAAGATATGAAGCAAAATTTACATTATAGTATATATAGTATATATAGTATATAGTATAATGCAAATCTGCCTGTAATTTTACTACCATTGATTTCTCATCAGATTATATTTATGGCTTCATGTCTTCATTATGAACTTTGGGCCATGTAACAATGACAACAATAGTATTTGGAATAAAATGTAGTGATTATTTTTTAGCATTTATTTCCTATACATTCTTCTCTGTTCAGCAAGTGCTCAGCAGTGCCTCTGTAGTCCGAAAGATGATATTGCACTCTTTATTTTTCTGCCTCACGGTCGACATGGTTTGGCTTGCTCCATCGAGGCTTTGGGCTGCCTGATCTGAGGTGAGTTACGTCATCATGATGTGACCTGATGCTGAGATATCTGCAGAGCTACGGCAGACACTGACAGGAGAGACAACAGTCTTCACAACAGAAGGCCACAATAAAAGGTGATGAGGGCAGCTTGTGCTCTCTGGCAGGAGTGAGGAGCGGCGCTTTGCTGCTCTCTGTTATCCTGTTTAAACATGCGAGTTGCTGTAAAGATGAGGAGGGTAAAACATAACAAGAAGTACATTACAGCAGGGTTGCCAAATGTTTTCATGCTGCGACCCACAGTTGGAAGTACAATTTGTCCCAAGACCCACCAAATATTTTGGGAAGTGAAATAAAATTGTGCACTCAGTAGGGTGCAGATATCTGCCAGGTGTATCTCCCGTTCTCTTGACTATAGGTTATCAGGCTCTGGGCTACTCTGTGTGCTGACCACAGCTCAGGAGAGACTGAGCAGCTAATTGTATTGTCAAGCGAGGGTAAAATGGAGTAGGAGATTGACAGGCAGATCGGGGTGGTGGCAGTAGTCATGTGGCTGTTGTACTTGACCATTGTAGTGATGAGGAGACAGAAGGCAAGCTCTCAATTTACCAGTCAGTCTTTGTTCCAGCCCTCACCTGTGGTCGCGTGCCCTGGGCAGTGACCGAAAGAATGAGATTGCAGACAAAAGCGGCTGAATTTCCTCTGCAGGGTGGCCGGGTGCACCCTTAGTGACAGGGCGAGGAGCTTGGAGTAAAGCCACTGCTCCTCTGTATTGAAAGGAGGCAGCTGAGGTGGTTCAGACATCTAGTAATGATGACTCCTAGGTGCCTATCTGTGGAGGTGCTCTGGACACTGTGACCTGGTCTGGGATAAGCAGTAGGAATGGATAGATGGATGTTATCAGTAGGGGTGAGAGATACAGCCTTAAAATAATATCACAATATAAACTGGTAGCAATACTGGAACAAAAGAAAAAACATGGTTTTGCTTTCTGCTCAAAATATATATTTATCATAGTTTGCTTGCTGTGGAACAAACATGATTCATTTTTATGAGGGTATTTTTGAGAAAGGGCCAGTATTGTCACTATTTAAGTGTTTAATACTATTGCTAACATGCAAACACATCATCTTGTTAAAGATAATTGCTAAAAATTATGAACTGCAAGCAACATTTAGGCCTTCTGTACTGTTTGATCAAGTTGAAACAAAAAGAAAAAACGATTCTACGTCACTCTGTCTTTGGTTTCCAACAAATCCCAATATAGTTTGATAACAAGTGCAGGCAGCCATGGGACTGACTGTCTGAGTGTACAGCGTGAGGATCTCAGCTCTCAGTATGCAGATCTCTGCCTCCGTCAGATGTCACCGGCTGCTGATTTTTCCCTCGCAGACAACACACAACAGAACTGTGGCAGATCATGTTCACCATACAAGCGAGGCAAGCTACTTAGAAGGCAAGCAGTGTGCTCTTATGTGTTCGTGTGTGTGTGTGTGTGTGTGTGTGTATACGTGTGAGAGAGAGAAACAATATGACCCATGCACACACAGCTGCCTCCGCAGATGTAAATCTGACAGACGAGGGGTGTATTCAGCCACGCAACGACTGCCAGTGAGTGGGATAAGCTCCTCTCACTCACACACACACATAATCTCTCTCTGTCTCTCTCTCCCTCTCTCTCTCTCTCTCACACACACACACACACACACTGCCAGACACATGGGTACAGATAGGGCTTTTGTAAATGTTTGACCTGCCTGTTAATACAGTGCTGCTTGAAAGTATGTGAACCTCTTGAGCAGTGTAGAGTTTTACGTTGTTTTACCATGGTTTTCTTGTTTTTATCATCACTAGTTTTATATATATGAAATGTCAAGTTTATGTTTATCAGCTGCATGTACTTGTTTAGAAAGTCGTGTCATCAATTAATAAATTAAGCAGACCAATTAAATGAGACATTCACAGGAAAGGGGTTGGGCAACACTGATTAAAAGAGAGAGGAAACCAACCAAACCACTGTAGTGCCAAGGTTTACCCTCACAGATCAACAATGAGGAGAGGAAAGGAGATATGTGAGGACATCAGGAAAAGGTAGTGACAGCCCATCAGTTTGAGGAAAGCTATAAGACCATTTCCAAAAGATTCCAGCTCCATCCATCCACAGTAAGACAAATCATTTGTAAAGGAGGGCATTCAACACGACCTCAACTCTGCCTAGAAGTGGATGCCCAGCAAAACTCATCAAGAAGTACCAGAAAAACAATAAACCAGGTAAAAACCAACCCACACATCACCTCTCTGTATATGTGTCAACAATCAGACAAAAACTGGATAGACACGACATTCATGGGAGGGTTGCTAGAGGGAAGCCTTTGCTCTCAAGAAGCAACAAAGCTGCCCATTTGAACTTTGCCAGAGAGCACTTGGACAAACCAGAGGATTTCTGCAAGTCCAAAATAGGATTTTTTTGGTCGTAATCAAAACTACCATGTCCAGAGAAAAGCCAACACTGCATTCCAAGAAAAGAACCTCCTAACAGTGAAGCACGGTGGTGAAGGTCTGGAGCTGCTTTTCTGACCGGAGCAGGATGACTCCATATTGTTCACGGAAACATGAATTCTCAGGCCTATCAACAAATTCTTGATCAGAATCTCCTGCCATCAGTCAGGGAGCTCAAGCTGGGCTGAGAATAGGTTATGGAACAAGACAATGACTCAAAGCGTTCCAGCAAAAATACCATGGAATGGCTTAAAAGAAAGAGGATTCGTACTCTGGATTGGCCTAGTCAAAGTCCAAACCTCAATGCAATAGAAATGATGTGGCTAGACCTGAAGCGGGCGGGACATGCCAAATGAAGTTCCAACCTCTCTCAACTGCCTGAATTCTGTAAGGAGGAGTGGGCAAAAATCCCCCAAAACAGATCCAAGACACTGGTCAGTGGTTACAGTTACAACTACTGAACAACAACTATAAGGGTTCACATACTTTTGCACATGTCAAATTGTGGTTTGGATGTACATTTAATAAGGTTATTAATTTTTTTTTTTTTTTTACAAAAATAATGACCATGCCTGGAACTTTCAAGCAGCACTGTTTGTGGGGTTTTGTGTGTGTGTGCATGTGGACTGAGAAGGCAACTGAAGGGGGGTGACAAGTGAGGCAGGATGGAGGGCTGAGTAGTTGTGACTCTGCGCTTCAGGTCAGTCTGCCACACATATTTACAGGTTTTTCATAATGCATAGGTCTCACCATGCACAAAAAACCTGTTCTGAGTTAAATGTCAGCTTCATGGATCTGTTCACACCTGCTGTGTACACATCTCCAGCATCTGATTATGTGCTCTTTGGCAGCAGAGAGGTGTAGTGAACAGAAAGATCATCGTTACTTGAAGACAAATTTGTGAAGTTGCGCACAATCAACCCCTGGGGCTTTGTCCTTAGGTAAAGACACACCTTCAAGCGGGCAGTCTGTTGTAATGGAAGCACAAATCTCAGCTATGTTTGGCTGATGCTCTGAGTCATACTGAGTAAAGCCAAGCCAGCCCATGCACATGCAAAAAACGTGAAAAGTAATCTTATTAAAACACAAGGGATTTATTGATTGATTGACTTGTCCTCCGAGTGGCAGCTCCTCTCCAGTTTTGAGTGACAGGGGGGTGCTCTGAAGTTTGGGTTCATGATGATACTCAGATTGTTGACAGGCTATAATCAAATTGTACTGGTGCAGAGGGGACAACAGTGCTCATCACAGTGCTGAAAGACATGAGACCTGCCAGTCACTTGGTTAGTTCACATATTCTCAATAGTGATGTATTGTAGAGGTTAATTAAAAGGGGGTAATTTATAACTTTTTTTATTAGTTAAATCTATGTAGGCTCATTTCCTCTGTACATTCCTTTAAGGCATATTTTGTGAAAAAGGGCTACATAGTCTAAATAAACCAGAAACATGGCACTCAGTTGATTGCATACGACCACAGTGCTGTGCAGTTTTCAAGATCTGCAATTTCCACGTCTTACAGTTGACTAACTTAAATTTCTGTCAATTTATACTTTTCATGCTTTTAATTGAGGTAATGTTTAACCAGGCTTTCCACAGAGTTTTACCATGTTACGTTAGTCTGTTTGGAAGTTATGCACCTTTTTGTGATAGGCTGTCATGCCCCATTTTTGACAATCGTCATTAAATGTTAATCTGCTCTTCCATTGTTCATGACCAACCTTTTCATTCAAATGTTTTGCCTTTTGTCTTTATTGTGATAGGCCACACCCACTGCCATGCACCATTTTGGCCAAATGGCGAAATCAGCTCTTTCTTGCACAAGACCAAGCTTTCCACAAAATTTGGGCATTTTTATGTGAATCTATTCTGAAGTTTTATGCCTTTTTGTGAGCGGCAATGCTCACTGCGTTACCCCCTTTCACTAATCAGCATGAAAAGTTAATCAGATATTTCTTGATAGATGACTAATGTTTCCACAAAGTTTTGTGCAAATCTCTTCATAACACTTGGAGATATCCTGCTAATAACCAGGCAAAGAGAGGAAATGGGATGAAAACACTGGTGGAGGTAATTAACTTAAACTTCGCTAATATCAGCTTAAATCTTCCTCTTGTGTAGTTGGCACTCAAATGTTTGTTGATGAGGAAGCACTTCCTGTGGTCTGTAATGGTGGCATGTGAATGTTTGCTGTACAACAGTTATGTCTTCCCTTCCTCTTTTATACCATTTAGAGTAGAGATTTGGCAGGTAATGCTCTGCAGTGGGCCACTATGATAGAACACATCGGGGGGAATTATTACTCTGTTTCATGTATACGTTGAATGTAAAAAAGATTTTTGTTAAGCTAAAAAGGCAGGGAAACTATCATGTAGAGTATAATGGTGGCAAGACTGAGTTTAGCTGGGTTCCGCTACATCCTTGATTTTCAGACAAGATTTGCCTGTACACATTCCCATCAGTGGCGCACACAGTTGATGGTAATGAATATGCTTTACAAGGCATCAGCACATTTATGAACATTCAGATCTTTCTTCCCATAAAAAAGCAATGATGTCCTTTAATGAACTTCAAAGGAAAGAGACAAAACTGATGTCCCCTGATAAGAAAACAGCACAAACCGAGTCAGATTCTCCAAGTTCTATCCTCAGAGTGCTTTGGTTAATATTCTCTTGCATTCACTTGATGCATATGCACGTCATCTTTGTCATCCAGTCTCGCATGCACCATCTTTTTTTATTGCACTGTAATGGTGGTTCTGATCAACATAACACTCTCCACTTCATTTGCACATTCTGACTAATGCAGTGAGGCACTCCTCATACGTGTTTTAGCTGTGGGCAAGGAAATATGATATGATCACCATGTCCTGAAGTGAGCCCTGTCTCCTAAAAATTATGTTCTCCTCGAAACTGCATTCTCAATTACTTATGTTAAATATGTTCTCAAGGAGAACATATGTTCTCAAGGAGAACATATTTTGGAATTGGATTACTTTTGTAATATATCACGTGAATATTTGTAGTCATTTGGCCTGAAGCCTAGACTTTCCAGGCCACCCGAATTCGAGATCAGTGCAAAGTGACAGCCGTGTTCATTTCTTGCCAGCATTACATACATTACTTTACATTAACCAAGTGTTTTTTTACGCGTAAACCTCAACAAAATCCGTTTCTCCCTAAATGTAATTAAGAATGCAGTTTAATTGTATGGGAATGTAATTTTTAGGAGACATGGTTGCCTGAAGCTTTCATTTAACCCCAAATTCCATTCAGCCCCCCTCGTCCCCTCTTAAAAAACTTGCAAGATCAATTAAAATTCTGTGTTTTTTTGGGTCAATATTTTCATAAAGATGTCAAGTGTGAATGAACGAGCCCTAACAAGTCCTGTGAGGCTTGTTTTAATCCACACATGACTGAGCTCAAAAGACTCCTCTCTAAATGAAGGGGGAGGGAATGCAGCTATTCAGACGCCTTTATTCGTGTTCCTGAGAGCCAAGAAAAAATACTGCTTTTTCAACACCATATCCAACTTTGACGCTCTCCTGAAGAAGAAAAAAGCCGACATCCTGAAGTATGATGTCGTTTGCTTGTAAAACCAGCAACGGAATCTGAAAGTCACTGCTAGAAATAGGTCTTTAATTATGTAAAACATCCTGCGATCATTGTAAAGCAGTCTGGACTTACTTGTGACAAGTTTGGTTATCGGTATTACAGTACATTTTCAAATTTTCCCTCACCTCTCCTTATGCCTTCCTTTTTTTATCTTATTTTGAGGGGTAGCCACTAAGTATAATTTGATTTTACAGGCAGTTTCATTCCCATGATCATTTTGTCTTCCAACAAAGGCAGCGTACTATAGGAGCAGTACTGCTTGTCATTGTCATGTCACTGGAGGAAACACATCACAGCCTTCAGCTGATCGTAAGCTTGCCTTTGTTGGTTGCTTTTAAACCCACAAAACTCCATGTTTGGCGTGGGTGTCAGATGGTAGCAGGGAAATAGGAGAAACACAGTATATGCAAGTTATAATGGTGTTACTCTGACCAATCTTGTGTGTGACTCCCCCTGAGCTTACCACTGTTTTTGTTTATCACCAGCTTTCAACAATAAGCAGTTTTGTTACACTTCTTCTCAATGCAGCCTGTGGCAGCATGTCTTTCTCACTGTTATCGACAGGGCAATAGCATCTATTTAGTGCCATAAATGGACAATGCCACAATGATGAAGATCAAAGAGGTGACATTTTAACATTATGGTCAAAAAACAAAAATTAACTAAACTTCGTTTTGTACTGTTACAATTTCTAGTGATGTAATTAACGTTAAAATTAAACATGAGTAAATTCACTTGATGTCTTTCAAAAACATTAGAGAAAAAGTGATTACCAAACTATCAAAAGATTACTGGAACAGTAGTGAAAAAAATCACAAAACATTACTTGGAAATTTATAGTGATTAAAATCATATATTTAAATGTCAGATCAGTGATGCCGGATCATATTTCTTGTGTTAAAAAGCTCGTAAAAAGCTGTCACAAGCAATTAAGCTACAGTATATCTGATTTTGCTGAGGAACCCCTGGAAGCCATTCAGGACTCCACTTTGAAAACCACGAGGCTAAACTACTCCTGCAGGTCGCTATAACAATATTCCAGGTCCATTCACGACGTAGGCCTGTTTGCATCAAAGTGCTGGAGAGGCAAAAGAGACAGACAGAGAAATGAAAGGACTGGCAATTTTGTCTAAGGAGCAAACCACTTCTAGAAGAAAGAACAGAATTCCCTGGCTTTTCTCTGAGACTGAAAGACCTACTGCAGTTGCATAATCACAGTCCCCACTATAATGGATGGGTTGACATGTAAGCACAACCTAATGCAGCAACAACAGTGATTAGATAGAAATGACAGAAAGAGAACATCTCTATACTGAGTTATTAGCCAGTAGCACTAAGCGGAGGGTCTATTAATCTGACAAGGTCAGCTCAACTTGATGCGAGACTGGGGCAGGGCTCGTTAAATCAACACTTCCTCCTCAGCTAGGGTTTGCAGGGCCCACAGGAAGCACAAGTCATTACCATTGTCATAGCTGGAAGATTTTGTGATCTTGTGTTTTGTCTGTTAATACTGCCCCAATGAAGTACTCAAGGGATTTGTTTTTGGGTTAGTATTAGCAAAACAACTGTGAACTGTCATTAGATGTATTCTCATCATAGAATCATTCTTTCACATTGCAGAGATGAATGTTTGGGTCTTCAGCTGTAACTTAAAACCCCATACCATATGTGGAACATTGGGATCTGTGAATTCTTTCAGCAGTGATAGTCTTTATTGTGATGATTGTGTGATCAAAGCATCAATCACACAATGGAAGATGCTGAGTCAGGCACGTGTTGCAAAAGTGCTGAGTCACCTGTCAAACCACAGCTTTTGTTTTAGCGGGTTCAGAGTTAGGCGGTGCCAACACTTTAAACATTTATTCAGTGGATAAAACCACTCATCCTCTCTGCAGCTCAGAAACTGCAGATGTCAACATAGGAGAGGGATTTCAACTTGAGTTGCTTAAAGAAGCTTAAATGAACAGAATCGCTGCTGAGAGAAAGAAACGAGACTCTTTGGACTCAGATGAAAGGAAAGGTGATCAAAACCCTAACATTTTCACTTTGGATATTTCAATTTACAATCTTTTGCTGGACCATGAACAGGATTTTTCCTCTCTTTAAAGGGTATTTTTAGAGAGCCGACAGTTGGTTGTCACTAAGAGACATCAATAGTCTTTCGGCAGAGTTTTTACGGTGCGTAGGCTGGATGTGAATTGAAAGAAGGCGTGAGCAGCCATCTGTGATCACAAGCATGGCGTTCAAAGCCTTTGATGGGAGACAGAGACACAGAGAGACAGAGAGCTTGGTGGTGAGGAATGCCCTTGTTTCTTCAGTTCCTATCAATCTGGCCTTGATTTAGAGCGCTGGAAGACCTAGAGCAAAGAAATGTCTCACCTCTTTTTTTTTTTTTCACCCTCAGTTGTATCACCTATTACATTGATTGAAGGTACCCACTCCCAGACACAGGGGTTTTCAAAAAAAATTTCATGTGCTTGACCCCCAAATGGACTCTCATTAAGCCTTGGACCCCTACTTCTACTGATTTTGCCCTCAGGGTTTCTGAAATGAAAAGATATTTTGGCTTGTGTTAATTATGGAATTGTCTAGGTCTTAAATGAATCGTCAAGCGAATTCAAAGTGGTGAGATTAAACATAATGTTAAAATAATCACTCAATTTCTTTCAAAAACATCAGAAAAGTGTTATTAGTAAATTAGGATAAAAAAAAAAAAAAACACTGGAAGATTACTAAAAAAAAAAAAATAAAGATTTTTTTTTAGAATGTCAAAACTTTATTTATAATAGTTAAAATTATTTATTTAAGGGTCAGGTCAGTGATGCATATCACAAGCATATAAACTATTCCTTATTTTTCGGAGGACCCCTTGGAAGACCCTCAAGGACCCCTGCAGTTCCCCAGACACCACTTTGAAAACCACTGGTCTAACACAGTTTTTCTGTGTTCATGTACCCCTAGGGGTATGTTGATGTACGTGAGATTTTTTTCAAAATGTTAATTTAAAAATATATCACTCATTCCTAAAATAATTAGCCTGTTCTATAATAAGTTCAATCAAAGTGTAAGTTTGATAAACAACATTTTATATTCACATTTCCTTTCAGGTTTCCTGAACATGTCAAATGTGTGTTTGTGGTTTAAATTTAGCAAGTATGTTTGTTCATTATGACCAGGAAGCCAGACAAAAGTCAAGAAAATGGATTTGAGATTGAAGCGTAATAGCGATACAGCTGAAAACAAGGAGAAAGAAGTGAAAAAGAAGCAAAATCAGAAACACTGATCAGGGGGTAGTTGGCTGAAAAAATATTTCAAAAGTGGTACATTATTGAAAGTTTGGTACAGTATTGAAGTTTGAGAACCACTGGTCTAACACAAACAAATACCCATTGGTATACACTCGCACACACAAGCGTGGGTGGATGGGAAGCATGGGTTGAAGCATGTTTATGTGTTGACAGGGCAAAAATAGCTTGCAACGCTTGAACATACCTCATATGACAGCAATTTATTGGCCCTCATGCCTGGCAGGCCAGAGATTAGTGACCTGTTTGTTGGGTACACACATTCTTCATGCCTGTGTGCTCCCTAACCACATTCCTGCGCTGTGTTATTGGGTTTTCTCACTTAGCAAAAGGACCAGTAGTTCAGCAGAGTGCTCACGTGAGATGCTGTACCTTCGGCCTCTCAATTTTCCTCCACTTGAAGTTGAGGAGGCATGTGCTTTAAGGTCACTTTCATCTTGTGGGTCAGGACAGCTTCACCTCTTAGTGCCAGTACTCAAGAGGGTGATAACAAGGTCTGATAGGTCTGGTTGGTTTGCCAAAAACCTAACAAATATTTTGTGGAAAGTACAGTGCGGAAGGATTGAAAAACTGAAGGAGAAAAAAGCCAGAGCTCAATGATTTGCCTTCCCATGTCAAAATGATTTGTAACATTTCTGGAACACAAGTAAAAGGTCATCAATTTATGACATTTTGAGTCAGTTATCCCAAAGAAATGGTGTTTCTGACATGCTACTTTGAGCTTCAATGGATAGGGTCAGAACTGAATGCTGTATTTTCCATCTTACTCCACCACGGAAAACAAGTTGGCACACAAAGACGGTGTCATGAGAGCACAAGTGGTGAGAAGTGAACTGAGTTTTTTTTCCTCCTTCTTTTCAGTTTTTGAGGGCAAGTGGCGGCTGTGTTTCATTAAATTTTTCATGACAGACAAGGCTGTTCGAGAGTGGTTATGGGATGAGGGGAAATGGAGTGATAGTGGGAATGATGAAATTGAAGAGGGAAGATGGAGGAAGGCGATGGCAGCTGATGGTGAACTTTTGTTGAACTTTGAGGTGTTTGACTCCAAAATATGACCATTTATTTTTTAAGATGCTTGATGGTCACTGTGCATTTCAAAAACACAGATTCTGTTTAAACCCAAAAAATTTTACTTTTCACTTGCATCAGAACATGCAACATGTCTTGAAATGCTCAAATATATCAGTATTAGGTAAGTTACTGAAAAAAGTAATTAAGTTACTCATTACTTTCTACAAGTTGTAATCACATTACTATTAACTTTCTTTAAAAAGTAATTAGATTACTAATTACTTTACTTTGTATTACTTTCTAAAACCCAGATTTGCCCTCATCATTAGATCAAGGCACCAAATCACATGAGTACTGACTGGTTTTGTGTATTAAATCATATAAAATAAAAGTTCAAATCTGATCCTAGACCAGCGCTCTTGGAACTCTTGGATCTCCTCTTACAGAAACAGATTATCAATACAGTTGATCATTCATGCTATAGCACTATCTGTGCAGGTCCTAGGGTTTTCTGGTTGAATATACTAAGTAATAAATACCTTATTAGGATTATTCTTTGTTGCAATTGCAGCAGTGCCATTTGGGCTTGCAGTCAAACTCTATTTATGAAGTTCCATGAACCAAAGTGGTGATTTGTTTCTGTGCCTTCATCAGCCTTTAGGTTGTGGATTGTGTCAGTTTAACATAAAGAATCCAGATCTTTCAAAAACAACATGATTGGGAGGGGCCAGCAGATTTCCCTGCTTTCTTGATGATGTTGAATGATCTCCCTAACAATCCACTCACCTCTGTCACTGCTCTCTCACAGTTTACTGATCCAACCCATTCCATTACACAGTATCAACCCAAGCAGGCAAGAGTGATTTCTGTTGCTTATGTAATGTGATTTTTGATATGTGACACGTGACATATGCCGTAACGCCACTGAAAACCCATGTTGAGGTAATGGAAGTAACGCCTTTTTTCTGAAAAAAGTAACTGTAATGTGATTACTGAGAACACAGACAGTAACCTTGGTGTGTTTTTGACAAACAGTTATGATGACAAATGCTAACATTCCTCTCTTATGCCATGCTTTTAATATATATCCCATGCAGAGATATTTTTTCTGCTTTCAGGCGCTCTCTCCTCGTCTCTCCCCTTGACACCTACCTTGTCTACAGCTTCAAAGACTTTAGACTGACATTAATCCCTAACTCCAGACACACCAGGCAGCACTATCTCAGCTCAGTAACCTTCCTCAGCTGTACATGAAGATGAGAAGCAATCTCAGAAAACTTAGTGGAATGCAGTTTGATGCAGGTTTGTGTTCATTTCACGTAAGGTGCTAGATTTTGGCCAAAACCTGAAATGCTTCAGTCTTTTCTTCCGGAGGTGAGGCTCTGCAACTTCAATTTGCATGTAAACCTGATGGAAGACTCACAGTTGAACCCAAACGTTTAGTTGGAGTGCTATGCCTGTCTGAGCATGCTGTAATAATTCTCTGCCCAGATGAAAGATGCCAGAACATCCACCCCCTTCCTTTCCTTGTTATTGAAAAATGTCCCCCTGTCGACAAATCTGCCTCTTCCCCTCCTCTTTGTTTGACACACACCTCTTTAGGAATTTATCCCCTCATCCTGCTTTGTCATCTCAGTCCTCCGTGGCACAAAAGCTGTCGTGAGAACGAGCAGAGTCTAAACAGGAGTAGCTTGGAATGACAAAGAGAGCTGTCTCACCGCAGGAGAGAGGGAGAAAGACATACATCTCTGTGATTCATTTACTTTGCATCTCATCTTGTCTCATGAGTGCCAGACACTTACGGTGATGAATAGCCATGATTCTGCTCTCTATGGCTAAGGGCTGCTTTTATAGATCAAGTTATAAACCACGTATGTGCGTGTTTGTGTGTGCACACGTGTGTGAACGATGACAAAAGCCAGTGAAGATTCTAGTTCATCTTAAGCTCTCAGGCTCCTCCACCCTCATCAGCTGTGCCATTAGCCTCTGTGCACATTTCAGTCATTGGCTCCATCAGGTATGGCAGCCTGTGAAGGACATGTGGTTTAATGCAAGCAATGTGATGGACTGGGCAAGCTGCTTCAGCGACCTTTCACAAATGGGAGTAATAGCTAATGATGGAGGCGGGAGACTCCAGATACAAGGCTCATTGCACCCAGCCCATTCACATGTGTGCATCTGGCTACTTAGCGTGTATTCATTTGCACTGGGTTGACAGGTGCTCTGAAACTCCATCCGCTTCTATGGGAGGCTGACATATGGATGATTTCATCTCATGGCTAATTTTAGATGAGGTTTGACCTTGCACTAATGGTTCTGTCTCTCTGTTTTTTCCATGCCTGTCCTGTTCCTGGTTGTCCTCAAACACTGCCCTCTTACTTCAAACAGGTAAGACTATTTTAATTTATTTATTTTAATTTTATGGCTCTCGTATGACATCACCAGATGTAGATGTCTTGCAGTTGTGGATATGTTAACATGTCATGTGATGGGGACTTTTACCCTATCACATGACACGCAGCATAAAAAAGTTTATTTTTGGCATATCAGAAACACTATCAAAGGCCTCGTTTAAAAAGTTAAATTTAAAAAGCTCACCAGTATCTCTCTGACATTTTCATATTTCTGTGGACGCTTCATGCACTGCACATGAGAGGATCTCATGGAAGTGGTCTTTGCAGCCAGATTTGGGGGAAATCCATGTGTTTGGGATGAACTGAGTGTGGATTCCAGAGTCTTTGATCATACAGCATGACGAGTGAGCTTTTTAAATAGAACTTTTGATAGTGATTTTTTTTTTTTCCCATTGAATTAATGATGGACGTTGAGTATTTCATACAAAAGTTATGCATTATGGATGAAGTATCCCTTCAACATTGATGGTGGTACTGCAGTTGAGCATTAGGAATGCAGACGCATTACCAGGTTTTGGACCTGTGTCTTACCTGTGGTGATGTACGCTGAATTTTAAGGAGAGCTGGAAAGCAGAATTAAAGGAATCATTCAATTCAAATGATCATAGCTGTCTTCTCAATCACATAGCAACAAGCCTCTAGCATTTTCCACACGGACTATGTGGAATAATATCTCATTTGTCTCATTTGTCATTTGTCTGCTGCATGTATCTTGCACTTGCTGGAATCAAAGCCATAAAGCCTCCAGTGCAACACTGAAGCCATTCATATGGACCTTAACAAAGGCATAACTGGGCTTTGAACCAATGATCTTTGGTTAACATCAGGGGTTTTCAAACGTTTTCATGTTCTGGACCACCAAGTTGACTTTCAATAAGCTGAATTGATTTTGCCCTGTAGGGACCCTTATATAATTTTTTTTTCTCTAGCTTTGAGCACAAGAAATCTGACATTAATCTAGATGTAATTGTTTTTAAAGTATTTTGTATTACTGATTGGTAATAACATGGTAACAAACGGGTGATAGTGTGTGTGTGCGTGTGTGTATATAATTTTTTACTGATATTCTTGTATTCTGTGTTTTTTGTTTTATTTTGTTACACACACACACATACATGTTTGTGTGTGTGTGTGTGTGAGTGTGTGTGTGTGTGTGTGTGTGTGTGTGTGTGTGTGTGTGTGTGTGTGTGTGTAACAGTTTGCTAATATTGTACTTTACTTGTGTTTTGTTTTGTTTTACTAACGTTCCAGTATTTATTCATTGGCAAAAGCTAGAAAGTAGATTTAGTATCTAGAGTGCCCTCTATGATTTCCTTCTCCCAGCATTTTCTATGTTTCCTATGTGAGGAAACATCTCTGTGTCTCAGTGAGAATGATGAATCTCAGCACTGCAGAGAAGCAGTAATCACTGACTGCAGTCTTGTGTGCTTTCATCATTCCTAATTGGCTAATAAATTACCTCCGATGATGAAAAACGGCATGTGTGTGCAAACTTGCGATCAGATACACTTTGTCTCACAAAGTAGCTCACGTTGCAAGTGGAGGTGCAAGGAGAAGGGCGCTTTCTGAGAATTCATGAGAAGAAAGATTTATTTTCGGAGGCTTTTCATCATTGATTGATAAAATGCAACAGAGAGTGAAGAAGGATTATGAGATTTATGAGATTTGAAGATAACCCGCTGTGTGTTTAATTTAGGGGACAATTAAAGCGGCACATCACTGGTGCTACACCACTGCACATTAGGCTAATCCCCATGGAGACTGTTGTAATATTTATTTAGACGACAGCCCTCTGCCCGAGAGGAAGTGAGCAGGGATTTGTCAGATGACATGTCCTGCTTGGTGTCTTGTGTCTTCGGAAAACTAACACACATCACAAAACAGCAAGAACTGCTGCCTATGTTTAAACAGGGTAGAATTGTGTGTGTGTGTGTGTGTGTGTGTTGACACGATGCATATTTGTTGTACTTTTAGAAAATGTTTGCTTCCGAAAATCTTTTTTTAAAAAAATAATGTATTTGGTCCTATGGTAGAAGCCAAAACATGACTTTTAGGGAGTCCATAGGAGGAGGTTGGCTGTCCATTTAGAATAGTTTTTAACAAGAACATTTCACTTTTTACTGTCCTACACATCACTTGAAACACTGGCTATAAGAAAAAATATAATCAGCAAGAAAATAAATCAATAAACTATAAATCAATAAAAATTTGTGTCAGATATGAGGCACAGAATGTCCTATCAACATGGTTCCAATGTCATTTGAAGCAAAACACAGTAAGTGAAGTCATTACACTAGATAAGTGAAATGAGGTACAAAAATTGAGAATAACAGGCAAAATACACACAAAAACATCTGCCTGAATCTTTTAAATAAAAGCACATTTGGATAGCCTTACTTGCCCAGCAAGATATGGACTTGACCGTCATCCAAGCCTTTAAATACAGCAGACAAAAAACGACAAACCTTTCACTAACCTTAATAATAACCTCTTCTTACCTTTTAGCAAGTATTTTCAGTGGCTAGTGAGCCACGAGCTAGGGTCATTAGAGACACTCCAGAGGGTCATAAAGGGTTGGAACAAACAGCCTTTGTGGTTGTCTGGGTTGGGGGACTTGTTGAAATATAGGGACACAAAAACAAACAAACAAACAAAAAAACTGGCCAAGGACTCTAAGAGTTAATATGTAGAACTGTCTGCATTTTATATAAGGAGATAGAAGTGGAAATTGTGATTACTACACCTTATTCAAAGTTACACTTTTACCACCAGTTTAAGAGAAGAGTTAAACAGCCTAAAGCAGTTCTAACGGCCATTTTTAGGAGGATCATCCAGCTGTGGGTGACTCTTCCTCTTCATTTTTGCTTTATTTATTCAACCATTACACGTAACATTAAGTTGAGTTGTGTTGGTCATTGTTTCTGCTTGTTAACCGCTGGCATGGGTGAGAGTTTGGAGTCATGAAGGCATTGTGAAGAGTTTCCCTCTTACTCTTGCTCCTCATCAAGTGTCTGCTGTGTGGTAGCATCTCTCTCTCTCTCTCTCTCTCTCTCTCTAACACACACACACACACACTTCCTCATATCTCACATCTGTTGGCGTCATCTTGTGATGCAAAACAGTTCTGCTCTGTGTCAAAAACTGCAGCAAAAGCAGTGCCTGCAAATAAGCAAGCTAACCGGGTCATAACTGCTCATGGTGGAAGTTTCTGCAGCGATACATTTGCAAACAGGCCAAGTGCTAAATGGTGCTAATGGCACTCCAAGTGACAAGTTTCTCAAAGCCAAGGACATGATGTTACAGCCGAGAGAGACAAGACACAAGTTGAGGATTTCTGCAGCGCTGCCATGGCAACTACAGCATGTAAGAGAGGAAAAAGAAATGCACAAGTCGTGGTGTATCAGACCTGAGCTAGACAGCATCTGGTGATACCTAGTGTGGTTCTGCTTTAGATCAGGTGTGTTTTACGTGCTGGATGGGCTGGGTCTTCTGCACAAGACAATGTAATTCATGTGAGAAAGTTTAGAAGAGTGTTCAGTGTAGTATAGTTCTCAGTGGCTGAACACCTACACAACAGTATCTGCTGGCTAGGGCTTCATGCAGGGAGCCCCACCCACTCTGCAGCTTCAAACAAACAATAGTATATGTGCCTGGCATTTGACTGAGGACTCAACTGTGTATATGCATTTGAAGATGTTAGGTGTGTTTCAGTGCAGTGTGTGTGTGTGTGTGTGTGTGTGTGTGTCAGCCCCCGGCTGTGCAGGTACTGAGCAGCCAGAGAGCCAAGCAATGGACCAAATCAGACAAAAGTGAGAAAGCAGCTTGCATGACAGGCAGGAGGCATATGACAGGGCCTTTTCCTCCCCACCAATTACACACCCAGCAGGTGACTGAACACTTAGCTGCTAAGCCCCCACACCCGCCCCCCACCCCACCTCCACACCCCCCCACACACACACGTCAATCGCACAATCCATCCATTGCCGTTCTCACCTCTCTATAATTCTGCGTCCCTGCAATCAAGAGCAGCGAGGTTAACAGCTCCTCAGAAGGTTTAAATCGCCTTCCATTTACTTTAACGTAATTGGATAATTACACCGGTACTGAGGACCGACCTGGGTTGGTCCTCAGTACATGCGCTTGATTTTTGCATGGATGGATCAGGTCATTCAAGGACAAAGACCTCAAAGACCTCCCCTTCTTCCCCAAGGTTTGCTCTTTTGTCCTCTCCGTCCTTACCACATCACAACCAGAGCAGAACAGGAAGGAGAATCGTCATCATCACCACCCTTGAACACTACCTCTCTTCAAAAGGGACAAGAGGAAGGGAGGGGTTTTATATCAAATCCTTGTCTGGGTCAGTGGTTGTAACAGTTCCCTTTTTATGCAGTGGGAAATTTCTTCAGAAATTTGAGTGGTGCTTTCCTGCTGTTTTCCCACATCTGTCATAAATGTTAGGCGTTCCCCCTCTTTCTTCTCTCTCTCTCTCTCTCTCTCTCCCAGGTGTGCTTGATCAGCTGACTGGAGGTTTTGCCCTGCCCTCATATAAGGCAGGTCACTATAGTGTTTTTTTTTTTTGTTGCTGTTTTTCAAGGTCTTTTGTTCCTCAGCTTTCATGTTTTTTTGTTTTGTTTTGTTTTGTTTGTTTGTTTTGTTTTTTCCATTTAGTTAAAGCACTATTTTGGTAGTTTAGTGGGAAGTTCTAGGTCCGACAGCCAATTGTGTGGTTGGCCTAGACCTCCTCATCATTTTGTTCTGTTTGGTCAGGCCTCCAGACCCAGTTTTGGTTAACTTATGGCAATCTCTTTTGTAAAATAAAATCCTTTTGTTTGGAAACTAAACCTGATAGTGGCTAGTGGCGTCCTCTTTGTATGTTGTTGGTCACAAGGTTGTGCCGAAGGTTTGTTGTTGTGAACATTAAAATATTTGGAGACTCATCCGGGAAGGCAGGAGGGCAGGATTCATGTGATCCTTGTTTCAGAGCCACTCCCAACCTGGCATCCTCTCAGATCATGAAACCGTTTAAGCCCCGGCTTTATTAAATTTACTTACATTTGTAAGACTGTGAGTATGCTGGCTTGTATGACTGGGTACTCATTAAACATATTCTCTCAAAGACACTGTGGTACTTTGTGCAGCTGAAATACCTGGTGCAGAGCACTGAAAATGGGCCTTTTGTTGTGTATAAAGCTTCTCACCGTGCTAACTGCTTGTTAAGAATAGCACCTTTCAAAGGAGCTGTGGAAGCCAGAAATCCTAAGCATCACTTGAAGTGGAGCTCTCTAACATGGAGCACTGCGTGTCAGCATCATGAACCACATAATGCCCAAACACAGCAGGGATATCTGTGGGACCAGTCAGCATGGCTGACAGTCACCTGAAACAATCATATTGCTCTACAGCTCTCTTAAAATCAACAAAGATTGGTTACACAATCCAAAATTCATCACTTGTCATCCCACTGTCTATTCCCTATATTTTCCCCTTTTTTTAAACTCCCTCTTTTATTCTTGGATTAGACTTTCATGTTGATATTTCATAAAAATCAGCTATCATCTAATAGCTGCCAGTGTCACAGCCTTGTTTTGAAGCTCCCCCTCTGACAGTGCTGCTTTTTAGCCCTGATCGATGATTGTTTCTTTCATTCTATCCCAATTGCTCCCTATGGCTGTGACCTGTTACCACGGTAATCAATAGCCAACAAATTGCACCAGCACTGAGGATTCAGCAGTAAATGAGGACAATTATGGAGGAGAAGGAAGAAGGAGCAGAGGAGAAGAGAATGTGAAAAGAAGCTCCAAACAAAGGAAACAGCTGAGTCACTGCCTTTAGCATCAGACATTGTAACAGAAACATTTATTTATAAAGACAAATTCATGTCTGCACTACATGTTCAGATGTTGTTTTTGCAATTTTTATTGACTAGTATAATGTTGAATAAACATTTGCCAACTCAAAGCAAGGTTTGTGTTGGCATTTCTAATACTGGAAATTTTGACACTGCAGTTCTCAGATTTATTACAAATGGATGTCATCCCTAAATATCAATTATTGGTGTCCTTGGTTACTGTTAAACCATATCGGCTCTTAAAAATCAGTATCAGTTGATCCGTAATTAGATCAGATTCGATAAGACTAGATAAGATTAGATTGCATTAGATCATATCACACTATAATAAGTCTTATTACTACTACCGTTACTATTATTTCTAGCACTATTACCGCTACAATTGCTGCCTCTGCTATTGACTTCCTACTCCCACTATTATTGCCACTACCACCTCTGCTAGTGTTGCTACAGCTACTGCAGTCAGCAGGTATACCACTAGTACTGCTAACAGGTCTTATAATATTTCATTTTATATTAACTTCTATTCAGTGTTACAGTAATATTTATTACTGTAAGATGCAACAGGTGAAAATGATGATAATAATAATAATAATAATAATAATAATAATAATAATAATGGAAGCCAAATAAACTGACCATAATAATATACTACTGGCTCAGTTTTGTGAAAAATTATCTCATTATCATAAACCAGGTATTGCCCAATGAAATTTCTTAGAGTTAGCTAACCACGTGAGCTTTGCACCACATTTTATTATAAATTCCATATGAAAGCTTGCAGATTTTTTATAGTATAAACATTCCTGTTTGCAGAACCAAAATGAATAGTTGTCTCATTTGACACCCTCCAAAACATGGTGCATCACTTCCTTTAAAAGGATTTTCTGAGATTAAGGCAGACATCAGCAGAGAATAAGATGAGCATGTTTATGTATTTTAGAGGCAGATGTGAAGGAAATTACATGGTTTGCGTGACTGTATGCAAATTTAGATCATCCTCAGACTGCCTGCTGCGCTGAATACAATCACAGGACACGCATGTGAAAAAATCACAGGTTCACACACACACACACACACACACACACACACACACACACACACGGACATGCATGAGCGCATGCATTTGACTGAATACACAAGCAAAATTTGACAATCACACCTGACTCCATTTTTACATAATTGTTCCTGAAATGCGTTCCATCTAATTCCATCTAATGTGACTACAGCAACAATCAAACTGACAGAATACAGAGGAATATTAGCTCACATTTGCACACATTACTTGGAGTGTTGCGGTTTGAAGTTCAACTTATTTTAACAGGTCAGTCACATCAACACTGAACCGATGCAGAAATTTGTTGCATTTCCTGTACACATCAGTTGAAAACAGAACCACAAGTATGTAAATGTGAATGTGAATTTGCACATCCGACCAGTAGAAACACATCTCTCTCCGATTTTGGCTGTGGCCCACTTCACACTGCAGTATGACACAGCGCTCCCAGATTATGAACTAAACGGCAGCAGCCTGACTCGCAGTCAGCTGGGAGAATACATGGTACACAACTCAATCTGTTTTGAATAATGGTCATTTCTGTTGAAATGCCAGATAGTGCTAGTGCTTCTGCTTCAGCAGCTCGTGATGCTCAATAGAGTGTGGATCTGGATGCATATTTTTGTCCGAATCTGACCTGAATTTTGCTTGTTTTTGATCATTAGGTTACATTTGCCACCTGAAATAGCCTGCGTTGCCTTCAGCGTCATCACGTAAACTCTAGCACTGTACGGGAAGTTGCCCAGAACAAACAGTAGGTCTATCATTTATCACTAAAACAACACCAACGTGCACAAACCCAATCCAAACTCAAACATAATTTCTAAATTTTTGTCCGAATCTGGGACCCACTGGGACCCATCGGGTCGGGTGTCTGCACTCACACAAATGTTCCCCTAAGCCAATGGACTGAATGATTTCAGGTTAACGATACTATGGAAACAATTTAGTCAACCTTATGAAAAAACAGTAATAAGCACCCCTTCACCACCAAAAAAAGAAACACAGAAACATGGCTGTGTGGATCTATACTGGACTTGCTGCAGCTCTTCTAAGCAGATTGCAACACAGGTGTCTCATACAAAACCAAAGGAGGAGGCATCTACATCTACACCAGTGACAATTGGTGCAGTGATATGACAGAGATTTTGAAATACTGTTTCCTGACCTGTAAGTGTAAGTTTGTGGATGAGAGAACCCTCATTAGACTCATCTCTGAGGCCAGCTTGCCGCCCCCCATCACTCAGTGTGGCTCCCCAATCAACACAATGGAGCCTTTCCTCTTCCTGGGCACCATCATCACCCAGGATCTCAAGTTGGACCTGAAAATGAGCTCGTTCTCCAAGAAGGCCCGACAGAGGATGTACTTCCTGCAGCAGCTGAAGTTCAGCCTGCCAAAGACAGTGATGGTGCTTTTCCACACTGCTCTCATGGAATCCATCCTTACTTCCTCCATCACCATCTGGAAAGCTGCTGCCACTGCCAAGGAGGGCAGCAGATTGCAGCTTATCATCCGCTCTGCCGAGAGAGTTGTTGGCTGCAATCTGTTCACCTCCAGGACCTGCAAACCTCCAGGACCCCGAGGAGAGCAGGCAAGATCGTGAGGTCTTTCCCACCCCTGCCACAGACTCTCCAAACACACACACATATACATATATATGTGTGTGTGTGTTTATTTATTTATTTACTTCCTTTAACTTTGCTCTTTACTGTTACCTTTTCCCTCTTGCACCATCATAAAGTCTTTGTATTTTCTTAAAGGCCCCATGGCCTTAAAAATGCAATTTTCGTTGTTTTTTTTGTGATAGGGAAGGTCTTGGGGCCACATAAATACTGTCCCATGCATTTCACCTATGATAAATGGAGAAGTGTACACAGCCCATTTTTTGAAACTCTCCCTGTAAAACAAGCAGATTGCACTTCCTTTAAGTCTTGACGTCAGTGTCTGTCCTGACGTCAGTGACTCCGCCCACAGCGCCTGCGTCCCCAGGCAACAGGCTACCAAGCTAGCGAACTTAGCCAGTACCCCTCCACTTCCAGGGTAACAAGTTCACAACATATTTACAACATATTTAACAAAAATAACTTACCATTCTGAAACATCTTGTAATTAACGGATTTGAGGTGGTTCGGTTTCTCCTGCCGTCTGTGGTTCGGGATCGTACGGTCGTATAACCTCATGCTCAGGGTCCCAGTTTCACGGGTCCCGCGGGGTTTTAGTTCAGATTTGCTCGTCTGTTGGACTCATTTCAGCGACGACTGTTTTATCAACCTGACCCGATTATCAACAGTTAAAATAAAACCCTGAAAAAGTGTACACCATGGGGCCTTTAAACTACTTGGTTAATCTCCCATATTGTGCCATATGGGAAATTTGCCACGTCACAGACAGCTAAAAACATCACATTTAAAATATAAAAACATCACAATTAAACCAAGCTATTTACAGAGAACATGTACTGTACGTGTAAAACTTTTTCCTTAGATCAGGCAATTATATGTCTTAAAGTGCACATGATTATAGTCCTGGTGTTAATGCTGATTAAGCAGTGAGAGGGCATATGGTGCAAAGGAGTTCCTTATCCTATAGGACTTGATTACAGGTACTTTAAAGCGTCACATTACCTCTTTTATTAGGGACCGAGCCCCATGTATGCTCCACTATAAACAAGACTCAAATTTCAAAAGCAACCCATTCTTGTGAATTTCCTTCGGGATGAATAAAGTATCTAACTAACTAACTAACTATATAAAATACTGACTGTTCAGCTGAAGCTCGTTGGGTGAATGACAGCGTAGCGACCTGGCGTTAACCCTCTGTATGCCAAATGCTATATTAGCGGATTTAATAATAATAATATTAATAATAATGATAATTTGTTGTTCTTTCTATCTGTTAAGACATTGAAACTACAGCATAGGAGAAGCTTTGAGAGTGCAAGCGATCTTTCGGTAAAAAAGAATTATTTATTTATTTATTTATTTATTTTACAATAAATTCACATTTGGGGCTAATTACAAAATATCCGGGGCTTTAGCCTGGAATATAAAAGCCTAGTGACGCCACAGGTCATCATCCATCTGTTGTGTAAATGGAATCTGTGTGGGCCTTCTTGCGTCTTGCTGTTAATTGCTTGACCCCAGGCATTTATGGTTATTGACAAACTCGGTGGTTTGATCATTGATTATGGGAAGTTGGGGAGTCTGGGGAGAAGTCAGTGACCATGTCCTTGGTTTTGGCCGCATTCAGGGTAGAGGAAGTTATTTTTGCAGAGTCAGCGAGCTTTATGACGTGTCGGCCCTCATGAGGACTCCAACACTCTTGCGAATACCAAATGTCCAGTAGTGGAGAGAGCACACAGCCCTGAGGTGACCCTGTTCAGAAGTAAAGCTGCTTCGTCATGACCCCATTCACTCAAACCTGCTGGGACCTGTCAGTCAAGAAGTCTATTAACCAGCCCACCGGGTTAGGGTTAAGAGGAACATGTACCAACAGCTTCTCCCTCCCGTTGTTTGTTTAGAAAAATATTGGAAGGTTAATTACTTCATCAGAAAACCATTATTTGTGAATTAATATATAGAGATATATATAGAAATCTTCCTTTCTTTTACATCAGAGAGTGAAGTTCAACTAACAAATTATCCTTAGTTACTTAACTTTTACAATTTGGAATATTGCATTGAAAGAATGGAATGGAACCTATGCATCTTTGGATTTTTCATCAGCTGAAGATGTGTTCCGCCCACCTCACCCCCAAGCACTGTCATTATTCAAAGCAGCAGCCCCAAATATATCCCAGGGGATTCGCTGTCCAGATGCACCCCCGCCCCAGCCTTGCGCCATGTGGCCACAACTATTTCAGCCCTTGCTTAGGTTAAATCTTTAACAGCTACACTATCATTTTCCCCAACAAGAGGGTGGTGGCAGTGGTGGGGGCTGGAATGCAAAACATTGGAACGAAGGCAGAGAGGCCGTCATTAGGGAGGACTCTCTCTCAGCTTGGATCAGAATGGCTCCACAGGATGCCTGCTTTGATCACAATCATTTACCCACTGTGTGTGTGTGCATGTGTGTGTGTGTGTGTGTGTGTGTGTGTGTGTGTGTGTGTGTGTGTGTGTGTGTGTGTGTGTGTTTGTGTGTGTTTGTTGGCAGGCAGTGGCTCATCAGTGTTTGTGTTTATGCAGATGCAGCAGTCTCTGTATCTGTCAAGGTGTCTAGTACATCATCTCAGACATGGGTGTGCATTTATGTATTGACTTGTTGTAGCCCACTCTCCCCCTGCTGTTTGCTGGTTATTTATAACTGGGCAACATCAGTAACAGCAGGTTGTGAGCCTAGTGGGCGTTGGAGGCCTGACTATCACACTAGCAATGGGCCTGGCTTAATGATAAGCCTGCATTGTCTTGACTGTTGGATCAGTGCAGATATATATTGAAATTTCTATTTACAGACTATAATCTTTGGGTTGAAGGAGAGTGAAGGAGAGTAGGAGGAGGTGGATGAGAAGAGATGAGAGGAAAAATGAAGATGACTGTGAATGCCTGAGGTTTTATCAGCCTCAAAGAGACTCAAATAGGAAGTGTAGTCTTTAACCCTGACCCTAAGTAAAGCAAAGGACGACTCCTGCAAAGTGACAAAGTCATCAATGACAAGCTAGCAACAGGACACTGTTTAAGATAATATTCTTAAAGTCAAGCATTAATTGTTAAATGTAGAATTTAAATATCTTGGCTTTCAAAATGTCCTTCGGTTTTCTGCATAACAGTGTTATTAGAAATTCAAAATCATGCAAGGAAGTAGTTGCCATATCTAATATTTAATTTCTCTTTGACCCTGCTCAGGCTGCAGACACACCAGAGGATCACTAAGCTGACTGCATCAAACAACTGCAGGAGAACACTGATCTGACATTTGTTGGGCAAATATGCACTCATGCACGCTCACATGTTCAGCTGTGATACTAATGCAATGGGGGAATAGTAATTACTGAGCCATCTCCCTTTTCTGAAATTCTGTAAGAAAAGCTAGAGTAGCCTACCACAGCTAGAGTAGGCTACGCAAAGTTTGTTTGGGGAGGGGAATCGACTACGCATGGCCGCAGTGTACGGTGTACAAGACGTGATTGGCAATGAGGTAGAGTCACCTCCTTGGTGGAGTACTCAAGAATAATACTAAAATAAATAATACTAAATAATACTAACGATACTTAATAAGGAAATCCATGCATCCATCCATCGATTATTCTAGAGATACTAGAGACCATTTCTTGGCTAATTGCATTGTGGACTGTAGACTTTCAGGTTTTGATGAACTAAATGATTATAAATCTTTGTAAAGTAGGAGTGGTACTGAGGCAGTACTCTGTGAGGAGCCTCCGTTTGGTCGACAGCATAGATGGATCCTATGGAAGGACATCGAACGATCCTTTGAGTTCTGTGGAAAATTAAACCTGAACTCCCACACACTCACCAAGGCTGAGTGTAAATGTAAGTTCCTGTAACTTTGATTTTGCTTTTGTACTGAGAAATAAGCAATTATGTCACTGATTATGTACTTGTTTAAACAGCCTGTGTTTATTTCAGATTCACTCTCTCTTCACTGACACTTTGAGGAAAGTAAATATGGTTATCATCCAGTATTCCAGTATTAGTGTTATGTCATCACTCATTGTTATATCTCTAATCACATATGTAACTGATCAACATACATGATCTACAAGTGCAATTATTTCTTCATTGTTCATTTTGGTGTCAAAAATGAACAAAACCAAGTCATTCTGAGGAACCCAGTTCAGATGATAATTGGTACATTGTTCGGACTCAAATATTTAATCTACTTGTGTTAATAAAATAACTAACTAACTATTCAAATGCATTATTCGGGAAGGGTGAATGATACATAGTAAAGTCATACAGTCCTTGCTCATTGCTTGCTCCTTTCTCCTTGTGGGCAGAGAGTAAAAGTGTGTGTGTGTAATATGGTTATTAACAATAACAGTGAATCCCTTTTCACAGAACATCCAGCTGCAGTCACACTGGGAGCACTGAGAACTGTACACACTTGCATGTACAACACTTTGGTGTTTTTATAGAACCCAGACAAATAACATCTCCTGTGTATTTTCCAGTGGTCAGGATGAGAAGTTACTGAAGTTAATACCAACTGCGAGGTGTAATGTGATTGGATAACCATGGTTGTTGATTGAAAGCTGTGATAACCAATAAGAAACTGATTAACGTAAATGAAAGACAGAAACCGTGGCTAAAGGTTTGTGTGTTTGTGCATGCATGCGTGCATTTGAGCCGAAACGTTCTACACATATGGTGATTTGTTATTATGACAAGAAAATCCATCATTTTCATACATGACATGGATGATGTTTTTCACCAAAACGTGAATGAACGTGGCCGTTCAAACACCACAGGCATCTTCATATCATGCCCAGAAAACGTTAATATATATTTTGTTTGTTTGTTTGTTTTTAAGATCTACAGAATGACATTTTGAGTTTAACATGCTGCAGCATTGCTGTCACATGATTTTACTTCAAATGTGTTGGTTAAACAAATAAGCCTTGTGTAGTTTTATTGGCAGAAGAAAAAATAATCCAACCAAATTACGTTTTGTGGCTGGGGTGGGCTGGTTGGTTCTTAGTTTTTCCAGAAATGTTGACGGAATTGGCCCTTGAGTTGACTTTCTTGTTTCTTCCAGTCTCTGGCTGCCTTGCATTTGGGATGCAGCCCTGTTTGTATTACCCATAATGCACTTGACTCCCTCTTCACAATACCCACAACACTGTGACTCTCATCTGAATCATTGTTGTAGCTGTCTAAGTGTCATTCCCCTCACACACACACACACACACACACACACACACACACACACACACACACACACACCAACTATCATCTTATGGCTGGCTCTGTAATGAGAACTGACCCTGATACAGATATGCTACCCAGCAGCTTCTCTCCCTCTCTCTATTGTCTAGCTAGTGTCTAGCTGCAATCTTTTTTCTTTTTCTTTCTTTCTTTCTTTCTTTCTTTCTTTCTTTCTTTCTCTGTCTATCTATATTGTATTTATTTATTTTTCATCAAATGTATGGCTACTTCAGTTTTTCTAACAGTTAAGTGTATTGTGTTGTGATAGTTCAGTTCTTTAGTTGGAGGAAGAAGGCCAAGGTCAACTGCAAAAATGAGCTATTTCACTTCTTCACTCTTTAAAGAGTCCCAGGTTTTGGAATTGTTCAGTTCATGTAGCCAGTTAATTTATGTCAATGCTGAATAGGGTTGGACCCTTTGACACCTTTGGAAGAAGCATGTTCTTTTTTCATCAGTCTTTCTGCAGCATTTGCTGCTGTTGTACATTTCCTTCATAATGTTGTAGGTTTTACCTCCAATCCCATTTTGAAGTCTCTCTCTCTCTCTCTCTCTCTCTCTCTCTCTCTCTCTCTCTCTTTCTCTCTCTCTCACCCCTCATCTCCTCACCTCCCTCCCGTTCGTCTCATAAATGCAGCAGGGAGGATTATGCAGCCGTCAGGTCTCTCCAGCATGACAGTCCCCCCCACTTCACCGTCTTTCCTCCAATAAGCCTCGAGCTCCCGGAGGGGAGAGGGTGAAGGTGGGGGTTGGGGGGTTGTGCCTGACTTTACTAAAACATGGGTGTCTATTAATCTGTAGCCCAATTCACACTGAGAGAGAGGAGGTGGAGGAGGGGGGTTGACAGAGAGAGGGAGTGGGAAATATGGAGTGAAGGAGATGAAGAGGAGGTGGCGGGGACAAGATTGATTGACAGGGAGAAATAAAGTGGGGGGAGGGAACACAGAGGGCTGGCGGGATTTGAGGGGAGGATTGAAAGCAGAGAACAATTAAGATTAGGAGGGAGAGGAAGAAAGAAAAAGGGAAAGAGGGGGACAAATAGGAGGATAGAGGAGAAGTCAGTGTTTACCGTACAGGATGTAGGATACTGCACACGACACACACTGTTCCTCCTTTTGATTATTTGCATCCTCATTTTCATTACTTACTGCGCACACTTTCATAACTCATGTGAACACGCTGCCACTGTTTTCCCCGCAATTTAATAAAAGAAAAGCACAAGTTTGATTTAGCATATTCAGCACTTACCACTTGCATATTTCAGCCTCTTGCAGTAATTGATTGAATTTACTTGATTGCATTGATTTATTTAGTTCAGTTAGCCTCATTTTTTCTTGAATAAGAAGCTAGATTTAATTGCATGAGGCTTTTGATCAGGTATAATGAATAGAGATTCAATAGTCAGGTTTTAATATAGGGAAAAACATGCAATCAGATATCAAGGTGTTACTGCTGGCCACCCTAAGAATCAATATTTTGTGTCGATCACAAAGTATTGTTAAACATACTGAGAGCTGATTGGGTGGACTGTTCTCAATATGCAGACTTGAGGAATTTTATAGACTTTGGAAAGACTCACATGGAGCTCTTTAACACAAAGACTTAGAGTCATTGTGAAAGTCAGAGAGAGTCAGGAGTTCAATTAAGCCATAGTTTATCTATATTGTGGTTTTTGGGTCATGATTTCTGCTCGAGGGAGAACAAAAACACTCATTTCTCATGTTCTCTGCATTTTGTCTTATTTGCAAAAGTAACATTTTTTTTTCATTCAAAGCTCTGGGATAACAGCATTAAATCAACAAATAGCCTTTAAAAAGGTAAAGTCTGCTTAGACTATCTAAAACAAACATAAAAATACTTTCAGTTTATTCATGAATTCATTTCTAAGTCAGTGGTTAGATGATTCTCATACAATGGATGTGTGTGTGTGTAACACTGCACTTTTCATCTCCCACTTCAAAATATCATGAACAGGGGTGTAAAATTGAACCGAGAGAGAAAAACAAACCATTCATTACACAACACACAATACAAAATTCTCACCAGTGATGGTTGGACCTCCAGGGCGACTGAGAGTTACCTGACCGTGAGCTGCATGAATTGTTGATAAGACGCATTTCATGGTTGATGTCATTGTGGATATTCTTTTTAACTAAGAAGAATTGAATTATGAATATCTGCAATACATAGCCGGTCTAGCTTAAAAAATTCGACCAGACAGCTTGCCATGGTCTACCCCTTAATTACCCTCTGATTTATGTTGCTAAACAGGTTTTAGTTTCGGGAACTACACTTTATGGTAGAGCATTAAAAACAGTGATTGTAACTTTATTTCAGTGTATTATCTGAGGTGAAAATGATACTGTCATGACTGTTATATAAATAAAGAGCAATAGAGCACAAGAGGCCTGTGTGTAATAGTATAGAAGTAGTATATATAAGTAGTAGAGTATGTGATGTGATATACTACAACACACAGCTTCTTGTGTCTTCTTCATCTTCATTTTCCACGGCTTATCTGGATCCAGGTCACAGTGGCAGCAGGTTGAGGAGGTCAGCCCAGATGATGTTTTCCATGGTCACATCCATCAGCTTCTCCTAGGGGGTGCCAAGGTGTTCCCGGGCCAGCCGGGATAGATAATTCCCCCAGTGTGTCCTGGGTCTGTTCCGGGTTCTCTTCCCAGTTGGTTGTGGCCGGAGCACCTCTACTGGGATGACTAGATGCCTCCTGGTGGCTCCTTTCAGTGCGGAGGAGCAGCTGCTGTACTCCTTGCTCCTTGCACAGTCTGAGCTCCTCACCCTGGGCCTCATGTCATGTTTAATTGTCCTAATATTAAGCCCCCTCATGCGCATTGAGCATGTGCGCCCCCAAATATGATCGTGTCTTCACAGCATCAGTAACAGTCTGTGGTTCAAGTTAGTGACTTGCTGTTTTTTGCTGGTTAAACTACAGCTTCAGAGCTTTCTGATTGTCTCTGTGTGTAAAGTACTCATGTCAATAGACCCGTGCGTCGGGCGCCCCGGTGGCTCACTGTCCAAGAGCGCGTACCGTGCACCAAGGCTCAGTCCCGATCGCAGCGACCGGGGTTCGAATCCGGCCTCAGCTCCTTTGCTGCCTGTCGTCCCGTTTATCTCTATTGTGACTATCAAATAAAGCAGAACTGCTAAAAAATAATATTAATAAACCTGTGCGTAAAGTGTGAAATGTCTTAATCATCCTCACCTTTTCCCCGGCGCACTTCTGCATTCATTAACAACTAGATCCGTGTAAGTGGTGTATAAAATTAACAAGCAATTAATGAATTCACATCTTACCCGGGAGGCCATTCGGCCCGGCAACATTTGATTTAAACCATTTAAAAGAGGAAAGGACACAGAATTCACGTATTCACCAATGCATTTAATTCAGCGTGTGTGCGCCTTTCCGACCCCACAGCACCGACAGCCCCACACACTCTCCCGCTCCCTCCTCTTGCGTTTCATGTTGGACAGCGTGCCAAACAGGACATCTTTGCACGCCTATACTTCAGTGAGGAACATCTCTAATTCACATTCCGTGAAATTTCTCTTTTTTCGGTCTTATTCATGTCAAGGGTTGTAGTTTTCTGATCATGCAGAGAGGGCAATCTCAGGTGCCGGGCTCATTTAAATATGATTTGCATATTTAAATGGGGGCGTGGAAAGGGAGGGGTCAGGTACGCCAACATGTGCGCTCAATTCCACGTTGATCGGGATGTCAAAGGAAATGTGCTTGGATTCATGTGTACGCACAGATTTATACATCTGGATTTTTTGGGGCGTATGCCGTTTTCTGGATTTGAGCGTACGCCATTTTCTAGTAGGAAATCCACGCAAGTCTTTATACATGAGGCCCCCTGTCACCAAGAGTGCACCCAGCCACCCTGGGATTTCTGCCGTTTGTCTACATGATTCTTCTAATTCTTTCGGTCATTATCCAGAGTTTGTGACCATAGGTGAGGGTTGGGACAAAGATTGACTAGTAAATCAAGAGCTTTGATGATAATGGTGAGGAGGAAATCACAGTTTGCAATCATTTTCTTGGCTGGACAATGGTAAGACATTTTTGACTGTGCTGTGAGTTTGCTGATTTCAAAAAGAACAACTGTCATTGACTACTGGTCACTAAAACTACCAGTAGGATTCCATGTAAAGATGGCGGTGAAGTTAAAACAAACAAACAAACAAACAAAAAAAAAACACTGTATGTGTGTTCACACCCTATTTCATATAAGCGTGTCTGGCAGAATAAAAAAGATCTATCCTCCACTGCAAATTTTTACCTACAATTGCCACCCTGTCTGTCATGCCTTTGAACTCAAATCACAATGTACATACAGTGTAAAGGAACTGCGTTACAATGAAGGACATGATGCATTTTAGGCAAGACACAGTGGTGGTTTATGGGGAAGAAACACTGAGAGGGAGAGCAAACCACAACCCACAACTCCCCCCCAGTATAAATCACCAGCATAAGGTTGGTGTCAGCCTGTCAATGGCCACTTTGAGTATGGGCAGGCAGGCCAATCTCCCTCTGATGACTGTTTGATGATGAGTCTATTTAATTACCATTAGCCTGATCACATATCCTCAGTCCTTTTATGGATCCCAGTGCGGTGATAAGAGGGCTTCCCTGAGGCAGCTGGGAGGAGGAGAGGAAGTGCCGTACTGAAAGGAAAGAAGGAGAACAGGAGGAGGGAGGAGGAGAAAACAGAAAAAACAGTGATCGTAACAATTAGACTGCTTTAAAGAGTAGTGCTCTCTAACTGTCCAGCCTCATCCCTCACTTCATTTCCTCTGCTCTGTGTTCTGACATGCCTGTGAGGGTAAACACAAGAGACTGCTACCAGCAAGACTCCCTGTGCACTCACACACACATGCACACACACCGTTGATCATACACTCAGACACAAACACTTTTATGCTTACCCATGCCCACTTAGCCTCAGAGTCTTGTGTGTATAGTCCGATGAGGCCTGCAACTGTGGAGTGTCAGTGATTTTCCAGCCTCCACCACAGTGTGTTAGGGTTTCAACACTGTCTGGAAAAGTAGGAAAAAGTATGTAAAATTCTTGTAATAATGTCCAAGTCTTATGGAGAATGAAAAAAGAAGTAAACAATTTATGAGCAATCACAGTGCTGGTGGCCATATGTTGCCAAGATTCATAATACCCAAAAAGTAAAAGTAGTAAAAGTGCAGTGGTGGTCATTGTGGTAGTAGTGCTGGTGGTATTCATGCTAAGAGAACATGTTTCTCCTGTGAAGAGCAGTTGTGTCTTGTCAGAGCTGTCTGTATGAATCTTGCTGGCCTGTTCGTCTGTTTCAGAGGAATAGCAAATGTCTGTTGCGTTTTACCGAAAGCTTTTCTCTTGGAGCAAATTGCAGCCTCTTTACTGGATGTGACATCAGGAGAAGTGGCGGAACCAACCGCAGCACTCACTCTTTATCAACTGTCAGGTGCCATGACCAACACGCCGACTTTGAACCAAATTTGAGCAAATGACATAGTTTTGTGCCGCTTAAAATAACTGGAACACAACCAACAAAAGTGCACCAATGCAAATCCGTGTGAGCAGCAACAGGACAGATGGAGAGGCAGAAGCAGACAAAAGAGCAGCCTGGACCTTGCAGCCTGTCACAGCCATTTGCTGCGTCAGGTCACTGCAGTCCTCTTCCATTACTGTCATGGTTTAGCACACACCCTCTGTTTGTTGGCTCTGTGTTGGTTTCAGGTACGTGTAGTAAACCTGGATCAAGCTAACAAACCATTCTCTAGTACAGCATGCTGAAGGGTTTCCTGGGGCCTGTACCATAAAGTTGTATTAACATATCCGGGCTTTCTCTTGTTACCTGGCTTCACTTAACCAGACATCCGCACTCCGGATTTTCAGTACCATAAAGCCGGCTATCAACTCGCTAATTCAACCCAGGCTTTTCCAATCTAGATCTGTGTGCGCTCACATAAAAAGGGCGGTGTTTGCTGCATACGACCAATCGCAGACAAGGAAAAATCCACCTGAGCCGCATACTTTACAACAGAGGAGCAGACAATAATCTGAAATAAATACGAGGAATATTAATCCATCATCCAGGCAAAAAGCAACACAGCTGCAGCCGCAAGGAATGCTGGGAAAAAAAAAAAAAAAAATCGCCGACTGTGTCAATGCGTAAGTTAGTGGGATTATGATATTACTTCCCCACCATGACAGCACGAGTAGATGTGACTACAGTAACATTTGCGTGTTCAGTAAATGAATGTGTCTCCAACTCAGCCATACACTCCTGCAGAGGAACCGGCCCTCTCTCACAGTGAGGGCCGACCCTTGGTGGAGGTCTGCCCTCAGTTAGAGTTTCGTCAGAATCGTCACTTTGATTCAACTGGTTTTGATATTTCATTTTAGAAAGCATCTGACGCCTTGTGTTTATTCTTCTGGTTAGAATATTATTTCACTGTCACTTAAAGACTGTAAAACATTTGGCATCAACTCTCATGTGGACTTTTCAGGGCAGACACCCTAAATACTAAATATGAGCAAACTAATGGAAACTTAAAGGAGCCCAGAGGCTGGTGTGTATTTAATCAGGCTTTTATTTAACCCTCTGAATTAAATTTCCATCATTTATTTTCCAAAATATTTTTAAAAATCACTATATCAGTCTACCAGATCAATTTTTGGTCGGACAGTGTAGAGTCATGAGTTAAAAAACAAAACAAAAAAAAAAAAAAAAAACAAGAATTTCTTCCGGATTCAGACCCAGACTGCTGTGGCAGTTCAGCCACAAGGGCACCCGTATCAAACATCTTGATATTCTGCATGCATTACACATGAGAAAAAAATATCACACTAGTTTTTACTACTCAAAATGATTTCAAATTAACAATTTGAAATTTAAAAATGATTTACTTTGGGTTATGTTGTCATATATGGAAAGATGTTGTGACAATGGAATGGACAATGCATAAAGGAGAGCATGAAAAACATGGGGCAAAAAAAATTCTTACACCCTGTTTACACTTTGTTGAAATGTGTTTTGGGTGAGCTGAACACAAGTGGATGCCCGAGACAGATCGCCATTCACACCTGTCTTTCTCATGCATCTCCAAAGTGCATTAGCTGACCACCTGTGTTCAAATTTACTCAACTTGTGTTTGACCTTGTGTTCAAATTATTTTTGTTACTGTCTACATCACTTCATTCACTATGTCCTTGTCAGGGACACATCAGGATGCATTCACGTAACACACACACACACACACACACACACACACACACACCTGTGCAATGCTCCAGAGAGGCTGGATGAGGAGTTATTGGGGAGTGAAGCCGGGAATGCCACTCAATGTGGGGCCACAGGCAGACCTTGAGTGCCCTGGAGCCTCAAGTGGTCTTGGGGCAGGCATTCAGCACTTGTGCTGGCTAAAAGCAGCTGTTCACCAGGCTGCTGGGTTGCAAAATGAAGTACTACACTTCCATTTGTGATCAATTTTCTATTAAATAGTTTTGTTAAAACTTCTTATATTGAAGACAAACATTAACTTAACTTATCAAAGACTGAGTATACATTTAATTGAATGAGAAATGTGCAGCTGTATGTAAGGAACTCGTGTTGTCATGTAATCTTACCACAGCATATTTTGGGCTACTTTAAGGCATCTTCTTCTGTAAAATAGCGAGAAGTGAAACCGTAAATGGTTCAATCGAATTCTCTTTGTTCAAAGTACATCATACTCTCTGTAAACATGCCTGTCTACTTCATGACATCAACAAGCTTCTTCTAGGAAAGTCTAAAACATGAGCAGTGCAAAAACATAACCAGCCCACAGTGACACAACTCTCTGGTTGGAAGCTTTGAAAGATTAAAGCATCACTGAGTAGTTCAGTGGTCAGAAGGCAAGACCAAGTGTTTGAAGTGAAATGAAACAAGTGTTTGCAAAAATGAACAAGTGTTTTCTGTTGAGATTGCTGCTTTAATTCAAAGGAAAGTGTGTAGACAACCACGCACTGCAAGACTGGTTCATCTTCATGTTGAAAACTTGTAATAACAAAGAACTCATCCTCATGGGTGATCTTAACTTTGATTGGCTCGACAAGTCCCGCCGCAAAAAATTAAAGGTTCTGGCTGATAAGTACCAGCTGACCCAGATAATTAAAAATCCTACAAGAATCACAAAATCCTCCAAGACACTACTGGACTTAATTTTTACTAACAGAATTTATCGTGTCTCTAAAAGCTACGATCTTATTACAGGTATTTCTGATCATAACCTGACTTTAGTGTCACGACAGCTAAGCAAAATGAGGTACAGGGCACAGAATGGAGTGAAAGAGGATGCATTAACATCATTTATCCCTAAGAAGGATTTTGAGTGCATAGTAAATGAACTAAAACTGATGAGTTGGGATAGAGTGATTAATGGTGTTTGCTGTGAACAGACCTGTAAAGAGTTTCTAACAGCACTTTCAGAACTTCTGCTTCAATTTACAAAAACAAAACCTTTTAAACATAGAAGAAGACAGGCTCTGCCATGGTTCACCGAGGAACTAGGACAGTTAATAAAAAACAGGGATATGGCACTCAAAAAATCTTTGAAAACTGGGCGAGAAACTGACCGACTAGCCTTTAAAAGCCTCCGAAACAAAGTGACCAGGCAGCTCAGGGCAGCTAAAGCCAACTTCTTTTTAGATGTTATACAACAACCAAAGGGAAACAACAAGATAATCTGGAACTGCATGGACAAATTATCTGGCAAGGCACAACATAAAAGCAGCCCGCTAGAGCTCAGAGTAACTAGTCACAATACAATCAATGATAGCCTTGAGGTGGCAAATGTTTTTAATGCTTATTATATTAGTTCTGTGTCTGAGCTGGGTAGATCATTCTCAAACACCCATCTATGTACAGTGCCTAGAGCTCAAGCATCTGACAAGTCTGTGTTGTATTTTTCCCATGTAAATGAAACAATTGTAACAAAAATCCTTGCTTCTCTCTCAAATTCCAAAGCTAAGGATATTTGGGGACTTGACCCAGTGTTTCTTAAGAAACATAAAGACACACTCACCCTGCCTCTAATGCACATCACCAACTTGTCATTAGATCAGTGTGTGTTTCCATCAGCCCTTAAGTCAGCCATTGTAACCCCAGTTTTTAAGTCAGGTGACCGACAGGAAGTGATTAACTACAGGCCGATCAGTATACTTCCCGCTATCTCTAAGCTACTTGAAAAAGTAGTTGTAGAGCAGCTGAAGTTTCATATTGACAAAGAAAAATTACTACATCCCATGCAATTTGGTTTCCGCGAAAACCATTCCACCGAAACGGCCTGTTGTTACTTCCTTGAAGTCATCAGGGAAAAGCTTGACAAAGGGGGCGTAGTAGGAGCTGTCTTCCTGGATTTACGCAAGGCGTTTGACACTGTGAGTCACTCTGTCCTCCTCTCCAAGTTAGCCAACTTCAAACTCTCTGCTAACATCCTCAAATGGCTGCAATCTTATCTGGCTGATCGTTCCCAGTGCATTAAAATCAAAGACAAACTCTCTACTTTCCAACCCTGTACTATGGGAGTCCCCCAAGGATCGATTCTCAGTCCTCTTTTGTTTTGTATATACATCAATGACCTCCCCACAGTCTGTGCTAATGTAAAAACAATAATGTATGCAGATGACACAGTCCTATTTGCCCATGGTAAAAATCACAATGAAGTTGCAGCCAAATTATCTGAGGCTATGGACCGAGTGGCGGAGTGGCTTGACCGAGCATGTCTTACGCTTAACATGGACAAGACAGTGGCTATGTTTTTTAACAAACAAAACAACAAAGGAGAGTATCCAAATATATTTGTGAAAGGTCAGTCAATAAAAAAAATGATGAATTTAAGTACCTAGAAGTTACTCTGGACTCAAATCTGAGATTTAAAAGACATATTAAAAAGATGACCTATCTCTTAAAGGTTAACATCATGAATTTCTGTCATATTAGGAGCTCTTTAACAACTGAAGCTGCCAAAATGTACCTGAATTCTATGATCCTTTCTTACACGAGATATTGCATGCCATGCTGGGCGCAGGCCAACCAAACCACCTTGGTCCCGATTAAATCTTTGTATGGACAAGCCCTGAAAATACTGGACAGGAAGCCAAGACAGTACCACCACTGTAACATCCTCTCTAAATACAAACTATTAAGTTTTGACAATCTAATCACTTACTCACACATTCGCCTGGTCCATAAAATAATCCATAATGCTGCCCCCCCTCCGTTGAAAAATTATGTTGTAACCTGCTCTGAGCAGAGAACAAGGACTTTAAGATCGGTAACGAATGGGGACTGCAAAGTTCCACAGAGGAGCTCTGCTTTTAGCCAATCCGCCTTCTCCATCAAGGCTACCAGAGAATGGAACAGGCTCCCTAGTGACATGAAAACTAACACAGATTGTAATAACTTCTGCCACACCACAGAGTTGCCAACACTAGGTGCTGCCTGACTTCCTGCCAGTGTGTTTTTTTTGTTTGTTTTGTTTTGTTTTGTTTTGTTTTGTTTTGTTTTGTTTTGTTTTTCTAACTATTATATGTGTTACCTTACAAGAACCATGTTGTATTTGTTTATTACCATTGTTGGTATTTCCTCATTGTAACTCTGTAGTTCTGAATTACCATGGTTGGTATTTAAAATATCTGCAATCACATTTGATGATACCAATAACCTCATGTCTTTAATATTCTGCAATGGCACTTTACATTATAATGCTTATAGGTTTACAGTATTCTACATTGGCACTTTAAGTATGCAATAATAATTTCTACTACCTAACTGGCATTTTTTACACTGCACTTTACATTAGGAATGGTTAGGTTGTTTATTTATATATTTATGGCCTGCCTGTAGTGTTTATGTTGTGTATATTGGTATGTGATAGGTGCAGGTCTGTTTGTTTTAATGTTTGTTTTACTGTGTTAATCGTTTTAATGTTTGTTTTACTGTGTTAATCGTTTTAATGTTTGTTTTACTGTGTTGATTGTTTTAATGTTATTTGTAATGACTACAGATGGAAAGTAGCTTTCTTGCTAAATCTGGTGCACTCATCTTTTTATTCCTTTGAATAGCTAATGAAAGTGCACACTGTCCTTTATAAATTGAATAATAAAAAAATAAAATAAATGTGCCTCAATGCAGGTTTACTGTACTTCACTTCAATCAAGATAGACTATTTTGAATGAACAAAATGAGGCTGAATAAAATGAAACATTTACTGGACATGAAGAGATTTTTGGGAAAAGGCTTCTAAACATGGTTTATGCCATTCTAATAGAAGATGATTCTTATGAGAATCCTGCTTAGGATTTCCTCCCTTGTGTAACCCACTGGAACCTTAAAGTACCATACCATTTATTTTGCATGTTTTATCTTATATCTAAGATATAGATAAGATATATACTTTACATTCTGCTAGCAGTCTTATTTTATAACTCCAATATCATTTCCTTACCTTTTATCCAGCCATTGATATCCATTCATTTCATTATGGTATTATGGTAAATTTTCTTTACATAAAACTTTCTTCACACCAGTATTCCATTACCGTAATAAAGTCGTCCTAAAAGCAGCAGCTCTGTTATGTTTTGATGACTTAAAATTGGGTGGAGTGAGACAGTCTCTCCACCGGAAAACACACTGTGAAACGTTTGCTTTACACAGCCACTTATCAGTTGTGTGGTTTATGAATGGTGATGACTATGTTAGCCACAGAAGCAGAACATGTCAGAAAAAGTTTTATTCTGTATGCTTTTGGTGTAAGTGACATTTGGAATCCTCAGATGGAAGGGTTCCACTCAAACTTTTGAGTCAGATCCATTGCCAACCCTTTGCTGCGTTTTGTCATGTCTTCCTCTTAAGTCTTTCTCATTACTTTCCTTTGTACTGAGCACTGTCTAACCCTGCCCTCTAGAGTCGGAAACACTTACTTTCACTGTCAGAACTCTATGCATCAGGTATGTAGATATTTACCTCCACTAACAGAGCTGTTTTATACCATTATGTCTTTTTGCTTGCAGGTTATCTCAAAAAATATGAACAGATTTGCACAAATCTTTGTGAAAAGGTTATTCATGGGCCAAGAAAGTGCGGATTAACTTTTCATGCTGATTAGTCAAAAGGGGGTGTGGTGGTGGGTGTTGCCAAAAGGTAACCTCTGAACAAATCAAGGTAACATAGTACATTTTTTTGGAAAGCTTAGTCATGGGACTAGAAAGAGCTGATTAAGCCAATTGAGCAAAAAGAAGCATGAAGGTGGGCGTGGTCTATCACAGCAAGCTGCATAACTTGTGAATAGCTTCACTTAACACATCAAGATTTTGTGGAAATGTTGGTAATGAGCCACGGAAGAGCACAAAAACATGCATAAAATCCAAACAGATTCATGTAACGAGGTACACCTGGTAAGGAAGAGCTGATTCATTTTTCATGCCACTTTGCCAAAAGATACCGTGGTGGTGGCGGTGGCCTATCACAAAAAGATGCATAACTCCAGCAACAGAAATCAACCACAAGCATATAACTGTTTAATGTTTGAGTTTATTGAACAAATTATACCCTCAATTAAAAGCATGAAAATTTACAACTGAAAATTTAACTATATGACATGGAAATGGCAGATGTTGAGATTCATTATTCATTATCTTTGTTGTTTTTCATTTTGTAAATTAAGCATTTGCTGGTCATACAACATCACATCTCAGAAACTGGAGGGTCACCAGTATTTCCCAGTTTTCCACTGGGAGAGTTTAAGGGGATTTCATGTCCTAATTTGTTGTCTAGTAAATACAGTGAAAATGATGCTTTGGCTGGGGCCTTGAAGACACCATAATAACAAAAAAAGTTGTAGATGAGTTCAAGATGAGGACAGCTACTAACTGTTATCTGTAGCCTGTGTTAATCGTAAAGTTAGGGAAAAGGTTGTGGGAACAAGCCCACCACCCACGTCCTGTTAAGCCAACAAATTACACAGTAGCTTGATCCATGCATATTGCTGTACATTTGTATCGTACTATGAATTTCCATCAGGCCTGATGCCTGCAGGTGGATGCCCCGCCTCAGGTTTCCCTCTGTACACGAGCCGGGGTTTGTGCCCACTCGTTGCCATTGATTCCCAGTAATCCACTAACAACTGTTTACTGTAGCTCAGTGCTGGAGGCTTTATAGTGTCTCAGCCCACGCTTGGATGTGCTGCACTGCACACAGCACCATCCATCTTCACTCTAATACAGGAAGTCAGCCGCAGCAGTAGTTTGCTTCTTACTGAGTACAGGAGAAATATTGTGCACAGTGGATCCTGTTTAGTACTGTGAAACTGGCTTGTTTGGGTGGGTGGATAGGGGGGTGGGGGTTCAAAGGAAGGAGGTTTGTCATTGTTTGTGTGTGTGTGTGTGTGTGTGTGTGTGTGTGTGTGTTTGGTTGTGCGCACACACGCACGCACCCACACACGTGTGCATGTATGTCTGTGCATCCTACTTCATCCTATTTTTCCTTTTTTATCCAGCCATTGATTTCCATTCATTCCACAACAAAATGAAACTTAACTTTATGAAACATTTTTCACAGTTCCAGTATTCCATCACCAAAATAAAGTCCTCCACATTAGTTTCCATAGAAGCAGCAGCACTGTTGTGTTTTAATGACTTGAAATTGTGCCGAGTGAAACGGTCTCCATCAGAAAGTAGTCCCAGGGAAATGTTTGCTTTACATAGTTAATTGTCAGTCTTGTGGTTTATGAATGCAGATGATTTTGTTAGCCACAGAAGCACAACATTGGAAAGTGGGCGTTTCAACCAAAATTTCACATTTAAACTCATATTCAAGGGTTTTTGATTATATGTTGTGAAATCTTTAGTGCCCCAACATGATTTGTAAAATGGTTAGTTGCCATGTACAATGTGGGTAAATTGTACTAAACAGGCTAAACATTCAAAATCACTGATATGGTCCTTTAAGTTGATGTCTGTGGCTGAATACACAATATTATCTCTGCACGTGTCCATCTACTTGGTGAAATCAACAAGCTTCAATCAAGTGTGTGAGAGTGTGTTTGTAGGTTTGTGTGTGTATGTGTTCCAGTGTCAGGATTTGACACCTCGTCCCCATCCATGTCCCTGCCTCCTCTCCAAGTACAGCCGTCCCCACAGAAACCAAAGCATCACCATGGCAACTGGGTCACAGTGGAGTACCGTATTGTGTGGCCAGGACATCAGGTTATGCCGTTTGGGTCCTGGTGCTTTTGTGTTGCCAGCAGGCAGGGGAATCATAACAGCTGAGCCAATTGTAACCTGATCAGTGTAGAAAGAGGTCAGCACTCTTCATGAGCCACCCTGGGGCTCAGTGGCCACCCGCCTCCCAAACCCAAGCCACTTCCAAGCCTGAAAACGACAGTCTGGTCCGTTCTCACTGCAGTATCTCTGCCAAGTCTCATCTGTCTCTCTCATCCGCTTCCTCGGCCGTGTCTGCCCTGCAAAAGAGACGTTCTGCTGCATGTTTACTCTCTACCTGCCTACATGAAGATCATGATGTATTTCACAGTCTAATAATAATGTTGCCAGTGTTCGTGTGCCATTAATAAACACTTTTAGTCATCTTTTTCAACATATCTGATAGCCATGTTTGCAACAACACACAGTTGTTCCACTTTTCAGATATGATGTGTATTAATAATGAAATATCAGATTTTGAAATTATAGTGTATGCTGCTAGTGAGAAAAAAAATCCACTCTTCGACACTCTTCAAGGACCAGTTATTTTGAATGTTTGGCCCATTTATGATTGGTATGATTTTGCAAATCATTTAAGAAGTTATAGGATCATACCACTGATTCTGAACATTTCAATGTTTGAATTTACTACTTAGCTATGTTTTACATCGCAACACACCATTTTGAAAATCATGCAGGGGTACTAAAGATTTCACAACATGTAATCAAAATTCCTCAATTTTCAAATATGAATTTTTGGTTGAAATGTCCATCTTATAATGTTCAGCTAACAAAGTTCCTGCCATTAATAAACCATAGAACTGATAATTTGCTATGTAAAGCAAACATTTCCACAAGGAATATCTTCCAGGAAGCAAACCATTTTCCCCTCATCAAGTCATGAAAACACAACAGTGCTGCTGCTTTCAGAGAAAACTAATTTGGATCAACTTCAGTACGGTGATGGAATACTGGTGTGAAGAAAGTTTGAAGTCTCTTAAAGTTCATTTGTATATCATGGTGGATGGTAATGGCTGGACAAAACATAGGAATAATTATACACAAATTCTAAAATATGACTCCGACTTCGCGAAAAGATTAGCAGAAATATGAAGTGTATACAGATATTGATATTGCACTAAACATGCAAAATCTCTGGTATAATCCTTTTTCCACTGTACTGTAACAGTGAAAACTGAGGAGATGCATCAGTTGGCTTTCATACTTTTAGATATGATTCTACTGTGATGACGAGTACATTGCAGGAGTAACTTGGTTATGAAGTGCTGCAATTTACTTGTTGTACCCACTCCCTGTCAGCATGCCTCCCTCTCAGTCTGCCATCACGGCTGTACCAGTTATTCAAAACACAACATGTCTTAGTGCTTTCTGGTTTATTGGGGTTAGTGTATGAGGATAAACTGGTATCTGGTCCTCTTCAATGAAAGATTTCTCCTTGAATGATGGTTCAACATTGGTGCAAAATGATTATAGAAAATTTATTTCTAAAAATATTATTTACAAATTTTTGGGGGGCATTACATGTCATTTAAATTTCTAGAGAATCCGATGTTACAACAATGCAACTTTTCCAGGCATACAACACACTTGGGTGCTTCCTCACCATCAGGTCCTTCACAGGCTACAACAATTCATCATACATAAAGGCACCACATACTTTCTACGTGCCTTTTTTTGGGAGCATGATCCTTATTGTTTTTATGCAGTGCATCAGTTACTCTTGGTTTCATGTTTCAGCTAGATAAGAAGGCTGTTGCTGTTCTCCAGTCAGAGCTGCTTTCATACAATGTCATGGTCAACAGTGCTTTGAAAAATTAAGGTGCCAGCTGGACCTGAGAATGTGATGTCAAGAATACAAGAATCTTTCAGTTTCAGTTGAACCTTTCAGTTCATGGTTCTGTGAGGAACCATTTCTTGCAATAGCTCAAAGGTGCATCAAAGAGCCATAAACAACAGTTGTTTGAGAAACCAGCAATGGTTCTTCAAAGAGAAAAAGTACATGGACATAGCAGTTAATTCTCATTTCTTACAGGTAAAATAACAGTGCCAGCTGGAACCAAAAATAGCTTTTTATAGTGGTGCCATAGGAGAACCATTTCTGACTCCACAAATAACCTTTCAGACCACAGTTTTATAAGGAACCATTTATTTTACAGAAAAAAGTCTATAGATGATTCTTCAAATAACCTGCAAATGTTCTTCAAAGAGTAATCAGAAATGTTCTGCTGAATCAAAAACACTTACACAACTGTTTATCGGAATTAATTAACAAAAAAATACCTTCAAATATAAGCATGAAATTTAATGTGGTTAGCTATGTGATGTGGAAATGGCCTGTCCTGAGAACTGCAAAAATAACATTGGTGGAGGTATGCACTCTACTAGTGCCGTCTTAATGGTTAAAGGGTGGAATTATTTCAGTGCAGTGGTAGAATTTTTTTACCATGTGAGATTTTAAGAATAAATATGAGAGTAAATGATTTGTGGAAATAATTTGCACTGCAAACCTAAACTGTGTGAACATGTGGGTGGATCTGGAGTTTGATGATCTATGTGGATTCATTTCCATTTATTGATAATTAAAAAGGCTCTTTCTCTGCAAACAGAGTTTTACACAGAGTACCGAGTTTTTTCCCAGTGTTCTGCTCCTTCTGTTTTGAAACTGAGATGTAGCACAGTCTGTGAACTGCACCGTGCTCTTCATTAAAGTAAATTATACCCTGGACTTTGTAGTAGAAACTTCAATTAGTCCCTGCACAGCCATTACCTGGCTTGCGGTTTGATGTCATTGCTCTACAGAGTCTGAGACACGAACAAATTACTGATGGGAGAGTTGAAGTGAGATACATCTCTGTGTGAGACTCACAGACTCCCTCCCACCGGGGAACTTGTGGAGGAATAAAATTAGTGTCGCACAGAGAGTTTCCCCCCTTTGCTCGCAGTGGGGGTCTCGTCCGTCCTCTCTAATGTCTCTCCTGCTGCATGAACTAGCAAGCTGTTCTGACTGCCTCATTATTTCATCTGTCAGAGACAAGCCGAAAACAGAGAAGCAAAAGAGAGGGGCTGGGGAGAGATGTGGCTGTATTATCAAACTCAAGGATGAAGGGTCAATAAAAACAGATGGCGATGAAAATGCCGAAAACGGAACAGCTATGCGCTGAGCAAACAATGCACTATTTCATTTCAGAGAGCACAGAGGTCGCCTCTTCATTTTATCCCCACTCCCTCTCTCTGTTGCCGTCTAAGTCAGTCCCCCTCCTTCTTTTTTCCCATTCCCATCCACTTAGAAAAACACTCGCTGCCTCTGACCCGCGTTGTCAGAGTAGATATGACTGCCAAATGATAGCAGCCATTTGCCTGCATATCAGTTTGCCAAAACGATAATTTTTTTTTTTTTTTTTTTTTTTGTCCTGTGGTACAAATCATGATAATGGCTGTTTGTTTAGCCAGGCATGAAACTTTAACAAGGCTTACTTCTCTGTTTTTACCCTCTTGTGAAAGCCTCAGCCCCTATCTGCTGCTCAGACTGGACCCAAAAAAAAAAATAGTCATTGCCCTCAGTCTGTCTGTCTATCTGCCTGCACAGACTCTCAGCTGATAGCTTTGTTGTAGTGTGTGTCTGTGTGTTTATGTATATCTGTGTCTCACTGCAAATGAATGGTGTGTTTTGTTTTAACACAGTTGTTCAGCATGTGTGTGAGCTAACAAGTATCTATTTGTAGGGAATCAGTAGACTTTAAAAGATCGCCTCTCCTCATTAGGCCCTGTTTGCTTTTTTTATTTGAGTTATAGCCCCAGAGTATATTGCTCCTCTGGTTTTATAGGTTATATTGGTTCAGCGTACTAACAGACCCAATCTTACACACTGTTCCTAGCTGCATGGATATCAACAGGGCTTTCTGGGACTGGAAGATGGCAGCATAGAGAGTGGTTGACTTTTCTGAGCTCCGCACCACCGCACTGATATTTTCTACATAACTCCGCCAAATTCAAGATTCACGTCATTTTTGAGGTTGTGCATTTTAACATGAGTATTGATGAGTATTTTCTGTGAAGCCGGGACAAGATGCCACCAAAAGAGAGCGGAAAATTGACAAAGACGAGCTAGTTAACATTAGCTTCTGGTCCACTCGTCTTTGTCGATTTTCCAATTTTCTTGCTTGACTTTTCCCCAGTGGAAGAGGAGCAACAACCACTAATAGCTAACACCGAGGATGGCCTTGACCCGGCTTTTCGATGAACTATTCAGTAAATAACGGCAAACAAAACCAGAGTGATTGAGGAAAAGCTGGGGCTATTATCCCAAACACTACAAGCCCATGCTTGGCAGCTGAAAGAGATTGAGGACAGAACCACCGAGGCAGAGAACAGGATCTCTGCGGCTGAACACACCTCCGAGATGGCAGAGATGCAGATCCAGGTGCTTGAAAACCAGATACAGACCTAGCATGGCCTAGCATATCGACGATCTCGAGAACAGGGGCAGGAGAAAAAATATACGGGTTCTTGGCATACCAGAAGACGCAGAGGGTAGTAACCCAACAAATTTCTTCAGGAGTGGGATACTCAGCCTGTTCGGGCTGGAGACGAAAGCCGGCCGCGTGAAAATTGAAAGAGCCCACCGCACGCTAGCCCCAAAGCCGGGTACTGAACCAGCAACCGCGACCTATCCTAATCAGGTTTCACAACTTCGTTGACAAACAGAGGGTGGTGGATGCCACAAGATGCAAGGGGACCATGAAGTACCAGGAGTTAAGCATCATGTTTTTCCAGGATCTCTCAGCCGTGTTATCTGAGCTTGGAGCTCTAAGAGAAGTTAGTCCAGTCAAGTTTGTTTCCGGCTACGGTGAAGGTTATGGTAATCCCCGGGTTATTGTGTGGGGAAGGTTCCTCCAACAGTGCTGTTGGCACGTCTGTTATCTGTAGTGTGTGTCGTTCATTTTTTGTTTTTCAGCTGGGTTACAATCAGGTACAAAATAAATAGAGATATTTCAATACATTTGGGAGCTTAAATCTTTTCAGTAAAAAATGTTATGACCTGTGACACATTGAGACTATGCACTTGGAATATTCAGGGGAGCCACTCACCCATCAAAAGAAAAAAAAAGTACTGTTATCTTTAAAAAAGGAAAAGATTGACATCACTATGTTTCAAGAAGCACATCTGAATGATGAGGAACATTTAAAGTTTCAACAGTGCGGCTTTGATCAAGTCTATTTCTCATCTTTCACCACCAAAAGAAGAGGGGTGGCAATACTCATTAGGAAAAACTTACCAGTTAAAGTGTCAAAATGTATCAAAAGATACAATGTATGGACGGTTTGTACTTGTGGCCGCCTGCTTACACGGAGAGGATTTTGCTCTCTTAAATGTTTACTGTCCTCCATGCCATCCCCTTAATTTTTTGATGGAGGCATTTGCCAAGTCACCTGATTTTGCGGTGGAAAGTACGATTGTGGGAGGTGACTTTAATTGTCTAATGAACCCTTTGATAGACAGATTTCCTTTAGGTGCCTTATCCCTATCAAAATAGTCAAAAAAAAAAATCACTGGTCTCTGTGAGGACTTCGGATATGTGGACGTTTGGAGGACACTTCACCCTGCGGATAAAGAATTCACCTTTTTTTTCTAATCCCCATAATTGTTACACAAGAATTGATTACTTTTTTGCCAAAACAACTTGTAGAATTTGTTGTCTCCTGTTCAATTGGAAGCATTGTAATATCACACCACACGGCACATTACATTTTAAAAAACTCTCCAAAAAACCCATGAGCTGGAGAATGGACACCTCAGTTTTGAAAGATCACAAATTCATATCATATTTTACTACAGAATTTGGGCATTTCCTCTCTACTAACTCCCCTTATATTGAAAATCCATCTCTGCGACCTCCAAGGCCTATGCCAGGGGATTAATCATATCCTATACTGCCTCCAAAAAACGTAAAAATATGGAACAACAAGCTTTATTAGAAAAAAGGCTATGTATGTCAGAGAGGGAATATGTCAAAAAACCTACAGCAACTAAACTGAAGGAAATTACTGCTATTCACTCCACATTAGACTCTTTGTTAACAAAGAAGGCCGGGGAAAAATTAGGATATGCAAAGCAAAGATTATTTGAACATGGGGACATACCAGGAGGATACTTATCCAATTTAACAAAAAAGCGAAGGTCGTCACAAATTATTGAGTCAATTTTAGATGAGTCAGGTAATTGCTCTTCTGATTCTAAAGTAATTAATGACGCTTTCAGAAATTTTTATACAAAATTTTATCAGTCGGAACAAGCTGCCAAAACACTAATGGAAGCTTTCTTCTCCGAACCAGATCTCCCAACTATATCACAGGATCAGAAGTCTAAATTAAATGCCCCTATTTCAGCGGAAGAATTGCGTGAAGCCATTCAACTTCTTCAAACACGCAAAGCACCAAGCAGTGATGATCTTGGTAGTGAATTCTATAAAGAATTTCATAGTCTTTTATTAGAGCCTATGGTGAATATGTTCAACCACTCCTTTGAATGTGGTACCTTCCCAGCATCATTAAGAGAAGCCAATATTTCTCTGATTCTTAAAAAAGGGAAATGCCCTGAGGATTGCACCTCATATAGGCCGATCTCACTGCTGAATGTAGATTTAAAAATTCTTTCCAAAGTTTTAGCAAGACGCTTAGAGGGCTTGCTACCAATTATAGTGAAGGAGGACCAAACTGGCGTCATTAAGGGCCATAATTCTTATCACAATATTAGAAGATTGCTTAATATTATTCAACTATCTGAATAACAGGCAATAGATGGTCTTGTGATTTTCCTAGATGCGTCGGATGGTCTTATTTATTTTTTACACTTGAACAGTTTGGCTTAGGTGATGGCTTTGTCAGATGGGTTAAGGTCCTCTGTACCCAGCCAATGGCTGCAGTCATAACCAATGGACTTAGGTCCACAAATTTCATGATCCGGAGGAGTACCAGACAGGACTGTCCCTTGTCACCACTTTTGTTTGCATTGGCGATTGAACCCCTTGCGGAAGCTGCCAGGCGAGACCCTTTAACCCTCTTATTACTGTAATTAAACTAAATCTGCCTGGATTTATTTTGCTTTTTATGGTTGTGGAATCGTCAGAATTGTGCAATGAGTGAGTGCTTTTGCTCATTTTTCCAATAAAACTTCAACTCTCAATACCTGGCAGTTATTCAATATTTTCTTGTGTATTTTCTTTTCTGTGTGTTTTGATAACGGAGGAAATGTGGGAGGACATCTGGGATAATGCAAGGAAAATAACAGTTTGTAACCAGACAAGAGCAGTGCAACTTTGCTCCAAACCATCTCTCCAAATATAGAAAGGATGTTTCTCCATTTTGTCTTAAATGTAAGACAGAAATTGGTGGTCTTACTTACTGCCTCTGGGCTGCACGGTGGTGCAGTGGTTAGCACTGTCGCCTCACAGTGAGAAGGTCCTGGGTTCGATTCCCACCCAAGGTCCTTTCTGTGTGGAGTTTGCATGTTCTCCCCGTGTCTGCGTGGGTTTCCTCCGGGCACTCCGGTTTCCTCCCACCGTCCAAAGACATGCAGGTTAGGTGAATTGGAGAAGCTAAATTGCCCCTAGGTATGACTGTGTGTGTGAATGTCAGTGTTTGTCTGTCTGCCCTGCAATGGACTGGCGACCTGTCCAGGGTGTTTCCTTGCCTTCGCCCTATGAGCGCTGGGGTAGGGATAGGCTCCAGCACCCCCCCGCGACCCTAGTGAGGATAAGCGGTTTAGAAGATGAATGAATGACTTACTGCCTCTGGTCTTGTGTTGTTCTTGTGGTATGAAGATCTCTTCCAGCCCGCTAGACATCTTGCCTACAACTCTGTTGAAAAAAGTCTTCAGCTGTGTTGGCTCAAATCTGCTCTCCATTGTTAACTACTCACTGGTTTCTGGTTGTGTTCCTTATTGCTTTAAACAAGCAGTTGTTCAGCCCCTTCTCAAAAAGCCCAATCTAGACCCTTCCATTTTAAGCAATTACCGGCCTATATCCAAGCTTCCGTTTATTTCAAAGATTGTAGAAAAAGTTGTCGCAAACTAGCTAGTCACCGCCTTGAATAAGCATAACATCTTTGACAAGTTCCAGTCTGGGTATCATCAACTGCATTCCACAGAGACGGCTCTTCTTAGAGTCTCCAATGATATTATGATGGCCTCTGATGCTGGTAAATGCACTATTCTGGTCCTGCTTGATCTCAGTGCGGCTTTTGATACAGTGGATCACTGTATCCTTTTAGACAGACTAAGAAATTGGGTAGGCATCTCAGGGGTTGCTCTAGACTGGTTTGCCTCCTATCTCTCCGATAGACATTTCTCTGTTGCTGTTGGTCCCTATACGTCCAAGTTTGCCTCCCTGTCCTGTGGGGTGCCCCAGGGTTCGGTTCTGGGGCCGATCCTGTTTGCACTTTACATGCTCCCCCTCAGAGATATTATTAGTAGTTTCAAGAATATCTCTTATCATTTGTATGCAGACGACCGCCAGATATTGTTCCTTTAACCCTGACACGATGAATGGTGTCAGTGCACTCTGCAGTTAAGGATTGGATGGCCTGTAATTTTCTCCAGTTGAATGCTGCCAAAACCGAGGTACTGATTGTTGCTCCTGACAGTAATGTTACTAAGGTAGCCAGCTGTATTGGTCCCCTGACCTCAAACATGCGGCCCAACCTAAGAAATCTTGGTGTTACATTTGATCAGGCCATGCACCTCGATGAGCATATTACTAACGTTACTCGTTCATGTTTTTTCCATCTTAAAAACGTTGCTAAACTTAGATCTATAGTATCTCATTCTGAACTGGAAATGATTACTCATGCCTTTATCTCATCTCGTATAGACTATTGTAATTCTCTCTTCACATGTCTCAATAATGCATCCATTGACTGCCTTCAGTTAGTACAAAACGCTGCCGCCAGGCTGCTGACCCGCTCTAGGAGGTACTGTCACATTACTCCGGTCCTGGCCTCTTTACACTGGCTTCCTGTTAGCTTCAGGATCCAGTACAAAGTGCTGCTACTGACTTATAGAGCCCTACGAGGTCAGGCACCTGCATATCTGTCTGACTTGCTCCATGCCTATGCCCCCAGCAGGTCCCTGAGGTCGGCAGATCAGGGCCTACTGGCAGTCCCACATACCAGGCTTAGAACCAAGGGTGACAGAGCCTTTGAGTCCGTGGCTCCTAGATGGTGGAATGCGCTTCCACCAGACCTAAGAGTCGTGACCTCTGTCAACATTTTTAAGAAGCGGCTCAAAACACATCTGTTTAGACAGGCTTTCCCATAGGATTACGCCACTGTTGTAGTTGTATTTCCTTGTATCACCTTTGTACATTGTTTCTATTGTTTTTTATTGCATTTTTATTTTCTTAGCATCACCTTTTTATACAGTTTATATTTATATTTATATTGTTTTTATTGCCGTCTATTGTATTTTTATTCCTTTTGTATCGCATTTGTATATTGTTTTATTATCTTTGAGCATTTGTATTTTTAACTTGTAAAGCACTTTGTGACTTCTCTCTGGGAAAAGCACTATATAAATAAATTTAACTTGCTTACTTACTTGTGTTAAAATACAAAAATATTGGAGTGATGTCTTATTTGAAATACAAAAGGTTCTGAAGAAGGAGTTTGAACTTGACCCGGTTTCCCTCCTTCTGGGTCTTCCCAGTGGCCACATAACTGATACATAACAGAAAAAAAACTGTATAATATTATGACATTTTGTGTCAGGAAAAATATTCTTCAGTACTGGATTTCAGATAAAGCCCCCTCAGTTGTCTGGTGGCATAGGATAATAATGGAATATATACCTCTGGACTTTCTGATCTGTCTCCTGCACTCCAAAACTAATACCTTTGAAAGAATATGGAAACCATTCCTTGATTATATTAGTGTGAACATTTCTGCTATAATGACAAGAGCATTTGTATAAAAAACAACAACACTGTATTATTTTTTTTGTTGTTGTTGCTGTCTCTCTAAAAACTAATAAATACATTAAAAAAATCAACAGGGCTTTCCTGCCAACAACAGCAGTTTGTAGGAGGCCGTGAAACCCCCACAAACTCCAGCACACTACTTTACCACATTTCACATCCAAGGCAGTGTCACTGGAACCATGGAGCTAATTACAGTGAAACAGCAGTGTCATGCAACATTATATAACATTACATGACATAACACATATAGCACATGAAACATAGTTTTGTAAGCAGAGCTGGGTTTTGCTGAAACATCTGAGTCAGTTACAGTAGAGCAAAGACTAACCGACATGTAACATCTAAAATAATTTAATATAATGTCACATAGCATAAAATAATGTAAAGTAACATGACAAAACACATGCTATAACAAATTACACAATACAAAAAGTGACTCACCAACTGGAATGCAAACAACTCGATAGACTGATGGCCAACATGCAACACAGAATCCGTACTGCTGATAAGACAAGTGTTGTGCTCATTCAAATGGGCACATTTGAATGAGCACATTTGAATGAGCAAGATGGTCACAGTTGAAGGGGTTGAACTACCAAAAGGCAAACTTGGAAGATGTGCAGGACAGCTACAAATTCCTTGCAATCCCACAGACAAATGTAAATCATGAGGAGGCTGCAAAGATGTCAGCCACAACCAAATACCTCCATAGAGTAAGACAGGTCCTCAAGAGTGAGCTGAATAGACAGAACAAGAGCAGAGCCATCAACACCTATGCCCTATATCCTGGCCAAAGGAAGAGATAGAGGCCAGTGGTACATGCCACCTACATGGCATGTACCACTGACAGATAACAAGAGTGGCTGATATCAAGAAAACATACCAGTGGCTAGAAAAGGCTGGACTGAAAGATAGCACAGACGCACCGATCATAGTAGCACAAGAACAGGCCCAAAACACAAGATCCATAGAGGTCAGGGTCTACCATACCAGGCAGGACCCCAGGTGCAGACTGTGCAAAGATGCTCCTGAGACAGTACAGCAAAACACAGCACAGTGCAAGATGCTAGCAGGTACAGCACACACGGAGCGCCATAACCAAGTGGCAGGCATAGTGTATAGGAATACCTGCACCAAATTGGGGCTGGAAGTCCCAGGGTCAAAATGGAAGACATCTCCAAGGGAGAACAATAGAGCCAGGACCCTGTGGGACTTCCAGATTCGGACTGATAAGCTGGTGGTGGCTGATCAACCAGACATCATGGTGGTTGACAAACAGCAGAAGAAGGCAGTAGTGATAGATGTTGCAATCCTGAGTGACAGGAACATCAGGAAGAAGCAACACGAGAGGCTTGAAAAATACAGAGGGCTGAGAGAGTAGCTAGAGAAGATGTGGGAAGTAAAGGCAATAGTGGTGCCGGTGGTAATTACAGCTCTGGGGGCTATGACCCCCAAACCGAGAGAGTGGCTCCAGCAGATTCCAGGAACAACATCTCAGATTCCTGTCCAGAAGAGCATAGTCCTTGGAGCACATTAGATTCTGAACAGAACCCTCAGGCTCCCAGGCCTCTGGTAGAGGAATTGACTTGAAGGAGACACAAGACCACCCAAGGGGGTGAGTGGGGAACTTCTTAATGTGTATATACACTGTAAAACTAGCCCAGGCTTCTACATGCTTTAACCATCCAAAGCAAGCTAAAGCCAGCCTGTATTTAGGACCTGTGTCCATTTGGGAACTGTCTTTATTTTCTTTTGTACAAAATTCTTGTTCAACAAAAACTAGAAAACATAATCAAAAAGATACCTGAAAATTAAGGATTTGCAAAAATATCTCGGAACCTCCCAAGTCTAGCTTTTTCTTGTTCTCCTCTCTATCGATTTATCATTAGTACACATCAGGCCCACACTCTAGATGCAAAAAACCGCAGTGTCATGTGTGTAGAGAAAATAGAGAATTAGATTAAGGCCTAATTAATGGTGTTGATTATGCAATGTAATCACTTCTTTGCCACACATACACACACACACCAGACCCCCGATTATTGGAATGGGGTGATTAGATGTATTTTAATTGATGCATTTCTAGACGCAGTAGTTTTATCAGAGCTGTAGGTGTTTTCATGCTGGAGACAGAATGCTGCTTCTGAGTCAATGGGATAAGATTGCGGCTGAAATAATAGCAGTATTAGTCATACTGCAGTAATAAGTAGCTCTATTTATAAGACATGCTGTCATGTAGAACAGTGGAAGATCCTCTTATTATGTTATCGTTCACACTCAGAGGTCACATTTGATCTTTTCATCACTGCCAGCTTGTCAGTGGGATGGTTCCTATAGTTTTGCTATTAAAGTTATGGTTTTCTAAATGCTTGGCCATTCCTATTCTAAGGTGATATAGCTTCTTCTCTCCTGTCTTAGTGTTTTCAAATCCACAACCCAAAACATTTTTTCATTTATCTCCCCTTGCTTCCTCTCCTCTATCTTTGTCTTTGGTCTCTCTCTTCCTTCCCTTCCAACCCATCCTGTTGTCCATCTGGGTTGATCTGCCTGCTGCTGTGAGCCAGTTGTGGTTGGAAAAGAAATATCCTCCTTTTTTGTCACTACCCATCCGGATATTCCTGTAATTATATTGCTTGTATAATGCAGCTGCCTTTAAAGTGTGTTAAATTCATCAAATACTCACCAGTGTGCAGATCAAAATGCAGCCTCCTCTGGTTTGGCAAGTTGTGATGCTATGCAGACATGCCTTCCAGTTATTATCAGTGTTACTGTCAAGAAATTGGAGAAAGGTGAACAAAACTCCTAAATAAGTCTTTTAATATGCTGTAGATTACTTTAGATATTGTTTTTCTTAAAGGTGAAAAATAATAACAGATGGGTGAGACTTCAAACATCAAGTTAAAGTTCTCAGACTGTTCAGGAAATTAGAGCTAACTACATGAGGTAAGGAATGAATATGTGGAACATTTGGCAGATGTTAATATCAAAAACTTGGAGCAAGTTTTACTTCTCCTGTTCACTTTTTAATCTTAGTAATGGCTCTTATGGCTCTCAAGGAAAAATACAATTTAAATCTCTGAATCGATCTGGGCTCTTAGTTGCAGAAGGTTCCTTAATTGAAAATCAGCGCAATAGAAATAGAACAGAGGTCACATGCATTCTGATGTGTTTCCATTGCTTTATTGATCCAGCAGTGTCTACAGCTTGGTATTCAACAGTCAAAGTAAAATGAAAAACACAACATTCACAACACATTCACAATGCTCTTCCAGTCTCGATTAACTCAGGACATCAAGTGTGGCATGCTGTTTTTGCTTCATGTTGCTCTTCCAAAAAATATGAGAAAATGAGTTGAGACTGAAAAAATGAAAGCAAGAAAGTAAGAAAGAAATAATTTGTTTGGGAAGAGAGACTGGAAGAATGAAGAATTGGGAAAGTAGAGAGGATGAGAAACAGACGTAGAGTTGAGGTGAACAGAGAAGGGGAAAAGAAGTTGGGATAAACGTGCAGCCCTGCCTGCTCCCTCTTCATAAACCACAGCTGCACAGCTGAATCCTGTAGATCAACTCCCTCCAGTACTGAAAGGGAGAAACAAATCACACCAAATCAAAATCCCTCTGCTGTGGTGACAAATCATTTAGTGTTTAAAAACCCTACCTCTTGTCAAATGTCCCAAAACACTGTCAGCCAGGCAATTATACACTCCATATCTGTTCAAATCAATTATCTCCACCATGCATGTGCCCTGCAATGCTGTCGTGAAATGATTGAGCTAATGGGTTTTTGTTCCTACGCTGACAGTATCAAACCTCTCTGCAGCAATTAAGATCATTATCCACCCGCATGTTTTTGTTTAAGCCCATTTCAGGTCCATTTTGCTAACTCACAGGTTTGGTCAGGATTGAATTGAAAGGTAGAAACATAATATTCACTTTCAACCTGCATAAAGTGACCACAGATGCTCTTCATTTTGGTTGAAGCTGTGGTTGGTCTCTGTTGCAGGTTCTCTCTGCCACAGGTAATTGACTTTGTAGTGGGAAACGATAGTTAGCAGTGGCTGTACAAATAATTGGGCTAGCTTAATTGGGAAAATGCTTGCCGACTGCATCCATAGTTAGAACATTGCAGAATCAAAACAAATGGCCAAACATGAGACAAAGACAGAATAACCTTCAGTTTAGCTGTGCCTGCAAAAAGCTGTAATTTGCAATGCACACCAATAAAACTGCATACACCTGCTCTCTGCTTCTTTTAACAGCCAGCTCTGGCTGAGGAAAGTTGTTTACTCAATAAAAAAAAAAAGAAAAAGAAAACACTACACATAAGCCAGATCACAAGGTGTGTGTGAGGGATCTGCACCCACACACACTCGCACACACAGATAGGCTTGCACACATTTCTTAGGATAAATGATGCTGGAAACACAATGCAAATCTGGATAATTCATAGCACTGGCATGCTGACATCCATTTACATTCCATACCAACCTTCTCAGCAGGGACTATTTGCATATTTTGCCTTTTTTATTCCCTCTTTTCACCGTTGTTCAGTGCCCCTTTCTCCTGTGCTTTGTGCTGAAACAAGGGATAGTAAAAATTAATAGCTTAAGTTTTATTCATTGTTTGCTTTCCACTGTGAAAAGAACCACATCAAAATCATGTTTGTAACTGAGTTTGTAACTTTCATTTGTTATTGGTTGGCTCAGACATACTTGAATATGGAAATTTGAACATGTATGCTGATATAAACATAATAGATCTAACCCTAAACCAGACACAGTGAGATCTGCAGCCTCAGACACTAGTTGGCTTAGCAATCTTTTTATAATTAGTATTATTATTATTATTATTTTGGTTAATGAGCCAGTGACACATGGTGCGTCGCTGCATACACAGTGTTGACTCACATACACATAGTGTACACACAGCTGTGTGAGTACTTATGTGCCTCTGCCTGCATGTTTGTCTGTTTGCACATGGCCATTTCACTCACTCTGTGTGTTTACATATGTGTGTTTGTGTGTGTGTGTGTGTGTGTGTGTGTGTGTGTCCATACTGTATCTGTACCATAGTACTTCAGCTCTCAATGTATCATATGCAAGCACACTCACATAACATCTACCTCTGTGTCTGTGCAGCACGTCAATGAGTCACTGCACCCCTCTCCCCTTCCTCCCAACCTTGACTGTGTGTGTGTGTGTGTGTGTGTGTGTGTGTGTTTGTGTGTTTGTGTGTCCAGCATTAGGGTGTGTATGCCAGTCAGGCTGCTGCTGTCACTGGTGATAAGTGGTAATTGAATTTTGCCAGGCGAGGCTGACAGGGCCAGGCTGGCAGAGGAGTGTGTGTTGCTGCATGAGAAGCCCTTGCCAACATGCCTTTAATTGTGGCGGGCAGGTCCAGCTACTGTACTGGAGCTGCCCTCTCCCTCTCTCTCTCTCTGCTCTGGTCTTTCTATGCCCACTCTCCCTCTCTTTGTCTCTCGATCACAGCCGGGCTCCAAATCCGTCAATCACATGTTCACCGTCTCAAAAATTCTAGCTATTCAACTTTCCAACACACGGCATCTCATTGTTGTTGTATTGTGCGTAGAAATTACGTCGGTATACTTTGCCAGCTTATGTCACTTCAGCATTCCTGGCAATGCAAATGCAAGGATCGTGTTTCTCAGAGAATCTTCCAGTTGGTATTCCTCTCCAAAAAGTCCTTATAACTGTCCAGTCAGAAAGTGCCTGATGAGAGTAATTAATGAGTCTGGACTGAAAGATGGATATATAGCATAAGGTAATGTTATAATAAACAAATGGAGCCGCCTTGTGCTTACAGTTAAACATTGCTGGGGACAGGGTCCGGCAAGCACAGCCCTGGCCACTCTAGTGTTCTAGTTTTACTTGATGTAATTAAGCTTGAAATCATTGCTCAACTCAGAGGTTTCTCTCTCTCTCTCTCTCTCTCTCTCTCTCTCTCTCTCTCTCTCTCTCTCTCTCTCTCTCTCCCCCTCTTACTTGACACAGGAATGTAATTAAAAAGGGACAGAAAGCTTTCCTGAGGTTTGATGGTTGTCTCTATCTGCTAATGGAGAGCTTAGACCCGGCGTCTATCATCGGCAGCTCGAAAAAAAGAAAAAACAGAGAAAGAAGGATGGGCGAGGGACACAGAGCCAGCATTAGAAGAGATGGGTGGACAGATGAAGACAGAGAGAGCCATCAGAGAGAGAGAGAGGAGACAGAACATCAAACAGGGTGGAGGAAAGGCAGAGAAAGGGAAAGACAGATGAAGGAGAGGAAGAGGAGGGACAGTGAGGCTGGGTTTCATTCATCAGGCGTCTCTTTGTGAATCACAGCGCTCTAAAAGCTGAAAGGAAGTGCTGAAATTCAATAAAACGTTGTCATTAGCACCAAAGTTTTTACACTCACCCAAAGTAGAAAACTTTTATGTCGATAAAGAAATATCTGATGAATTAGGACGGAAGGGCATTTGTTGAATAAATAATGACCAAGGCTCAGGTTGCTTCCCTTGTAAGAATAGCCCTGGTCTGCAAAAGTCAATGTTACACCTGCTATGACTCTCATCCTTCAGCCTGTAACCACATCTGTAGGGCCATTAATTCACTTCTTGTGCAAATGTAAATATAAATAAGAAATAAATGAATGCAAAGGAAAAAAAAATATTAAATACATTTAAATTGATTTTTTTCCATCCAATTTCTGTGATAAATTGATAAATTAATGAGAAAATTACGTGGAATTGTATAGGAAAAACCAGCAGGCTAGTTGCTACACTGACTGTTGTTGCGTTATGTGAGTTTAGTAAACATAGTGTCAAAAATGTGAAAGAAACAATGAAACAAGCAAATTTTCACTTGTTTCAAGCAAATTTTCACTTGAAACAAGAGACAATTGTCTAAAAACAAGTTACTTCTGAGGTGATCATGTCTTATTTTAAGTGTAATGAGATATTTTGACTAGGAATAAGACATTTTTGACTTGAAATAAGACAAATAATCTTGGTTAAATTTTGAGTTTTTTGTGTCAACTTGAGTTATATTGACGTTAAAAAACACTGCAGCCCTCGTGAGGTCTCATTTGAATGAATGCAGCTCACTACCTAATGAGAGTCTGACACCCCTGTTGTAGTGCATTTTCCAACCCTGTCTCCTAAAAATGACATTCCCATACAGCTGAACTACATTCTTAATTATGTTCAGGGGACAAATATTTTGTCACAGATTACATTTGTTTCTGATGTAATACAAATACATTTCTAGTCAACCTTTCTTGTATATAATATCGGGTGACATTTTAGCCATTTTCACTACTACAATAACCAGGCATAAAAAGTACTTGGTTACTGTAACCTGAGGTTTGCAAGAAAAAACAAAACAAAAACACATCTATCACATCGTGCTGGACTTTAACTCAGCTGTTTGTGTGAAAGTCAGTTGTTTGACCCATCCATCACCCCAGCTACCTAATAGAGTGGCCTTGAAACTGAGGAAGTCCAAACATTTGTGTGACATGTAACAAACAAATGTAATTCACAACAAAATACGTTCCCTTCAAAACATAACTGATAGATAGATAGATAGATAGATAGATAGATACTTTATTCATCCCGAAGGAAATTCACAGTTTTCAGCAGTATCCACAGAGTACAAGATTAAATAGATAAAAAAAAAATAAAGAAAATAAAGAATAAAAGATGACACTCAAAATCTAAAGATCTAAGTACCCAATGTGCAAAAAACAATGTGCAAAAACCCCCCCAAAAAAACAGTGTGCATCGATGTATACAATGTGCATAGATGTGGGCAATGTGCAAATTTACAGTATAAACAGATGATAAATAGCTGATAAATAGATGATAAAAAAACAAAAAACCAGTGTGCATCGATGTATACAATGTTCATAGATGTGGGCAATGTGCAAATTTACAGTATAAAACAGATGATAAATAGCAGCAAGCAATATATACACTATAAACAAGGAATATATAAAAAATAGAAATATGAACAGTTTAAACAGCAGAGAAAAAAATAACCTAAACCTGAGGACAACATGCTCCGACACGCTCAGCACTGAGAATGCAGTTTAGTTATATGAGAACACAATTTCTAGTACAGGTCACATTTCCTTATTCTAAAGGATTAACTTAACAGTTAATCATTAATAAATGCTTTTAACCCTGTCATGAGCACTGTACATATACTGTTTACACCGGTGTTCAGAGTAAAATTCCCCTCATGTAGCTGGAAACATGGCTGTGGAGCGGTGGATACAGAGAATAAAGAGAGAGGAGAGTGTGTTCAAGTCCTGTCTGTCCTCCGGGAGCCGGATAACAAGACTGAATCTGGGACAGGCAGCCACACACACACACACACACACACACACACATTTCCTGGCATCCGCCCTTGCCATCAGTTTCAATGTGACCACACACACACACACACACACACTCTCTCTCTCTCTCTCTCTCTCTCTTTCTCTCAGTAAGTTTATTGCCATGACTATTTATCACAAACATTATGGCCAAAGCATGAAAATAACTTAACCCCAATAACTTAAACAGAACAACAATTTTTAAAACCAGTCAAGTCAAATGGAACAGTGTAGTAATCTTTCTTAATAGCTACCATATATGGTATGTGCATGTTGTGGGCGCAAATGTGCGCAAGTGTATGTGTGAATGTATATTCACTCACAAAAACATACTAAATATTTTATTGGCTTTTGGCCCACGGTCATGTGTAAAAGTTTACCCGGCCCCTAAGTGTGTGTGTGTGTATGTGTGCATTTATGTGTGTGAGAGAGAGTTGCTCAGTGGGAATATCTCTTGCTGTGGACTCAAGCCAAAATGGAGGATTTGCTGGAGCCAAGAATGTTTCGTGGGTCGCTGTTGCTGTAGTACAAATGCAGCTGCTGAGGTGGAAACTAATATCCATAATGCAGAAGGAGGCTGCCGGCTAATGCATTTACACTGTAACTGAAAAACCTCCCAGACCCGACACCTTGCAAGACAACGTGTCACCTATGTACATGCCCGGACTCCCCATTCACCCCAACACGTATCACTTCTCACCTATCTGTGGGTGACATACTCCTGAAGTGTGTGTGAGTGTGTGCGCTAGGTGCTGGTGTATGCAGGAGAGGTAAGACTATGAATGCAGTCGGTATTGCTGTACTGCATGTGTTGTGCATGACTAAAAAAAAAGACCAAACATGCCGTGTTGAGTTTTCAAAATCACTTCCGTAAAAGAAGCCAGAGATAATTCAGGCAGTCTGGGTGATCATTCCACAGTGAATCAACTTGTTTGGAGGATTTACTTCAGTCAAGTGTCCTTGTCTTGATACCAGTGGAGCGATCAGCCTTAATCTGCCTTGTTCCCACATGTTGGCAGAAGTGAGACTAAAAACAAGTTGGATAATCTCTCCCGTTTTCACTTAAGGAAAACGTGTTTGTAAGACAATGGGACTCATTTTAAAGGGATACTCCACTCAGAATGCATCATTTTTGTATCAAGTATTCACATTGCGCAATCCCTGACAAAGAGAGTTTTACTCACAAGCCTTGATGATGAACTCATATTCCAAAAATGCTAACCCATCTCTGATCCAGTGGGAAAAAACTGAGTCTGCAAGTTTATGATTTTACAACAGCAACAAGATCAAAAGTTCAGCTGAAAAAGCTCACAATAGTAATGTTGTATAATGCAAGCATCGAAACTGAGCTGGTAGAACCGGCATGGACCTTTGTAGGCCTTTGGTTCATCAGAAATCAGAATATTTCTTGGTGGTTCCTGTTGCCATGGCTACAGTAACATCAGCATTCACTGATGTCACTGTGTCAGCAGAAGAGTTTGTTTGTGTAACATTATTGAAACTTTCATGGTGACGTTAGCAGCAGCTGCTGTTGGGTGGATCTCTCTGTCATGATGTCGCAGCTTGCAGCAACAACAAAGGGGGAAGTTAAAGTTCAAATCATCTGCTGCTGATAAAGATATTTTAGAAATATGCTGTTTATTGGATGGCTGGTTGGCTGATTCCTAATCTATCCCAGGCAAATGTTAATATTAGCTAATCAGATGTGAGCTAAATTAATCCTAATTAGCTGCGTTGTTGTTGAAAAATGTTCTGGTAAAGCCATAAACAACATATAAGACTCAGCTCCTCCCAAAACCAACAACAGCTTAGAGAGATACTGCTGCCCTCTGCGATAAAAAAAAAAAAAAAAAAATGCAGTGATACAGTTTGCAGTTTGTACATTCCATACAAATTCACTGTCCTTTTCCCCTAGATGCAACTGAGTTACATTACATTAATAAAATATATATTAAAATATTACATAAATATTACAAAAATATTACAGGCGACAGTGTGAAAGGCATCGTACAGATCCTATGCCAGCGCCATGACATCAGTTGAAGGTTAACAGCTGTTGCCATGGCAATGTGAACCACCTGGAAATACTGCAATTTGTGGTGAAACAAAGACCCACACCAGTTCTACCCATTCAATCTCTATGTGAGCACGTCTCCGGAATCCAGTCGTATGC